>NC_139649.1:267500-400000 GCF_964638095.1 Poromitra crassiceps
GTTCAGACAGGGGTCGGGCTAAAGTCTGCTCAGAGAGGAGACACAAGGAATGTGCTGCAAGGAAGATGGGAAGGCAGAAGAAAAGAGGAGCTGGCAAAGGAGGAGGATGTGACTGCACATGCCTGCTTTAATATAAACATGTCTGTAACGTATCAGACCACATTCATCTTTTTTCTTTTCATTATTGAGTTTAAGATGGCATTAATGCACATTAATAAACATTTCTGGAAATGTGCCAGTTTAGCCAGCTTGGCCAGTTTTCAACTGTAGCACAAAAGCATTCCAGGAGGACACATGACAACAAGCACAAACCCCCCCCCCCCCCCCCCAAAGACCACCCATATCCCCCGGCGGGACCTCTGTACAGCGCCGTGGTAAAAAAGAATGAAAAAAAACTAGTATATTATTTCAAATGTAAAATTGCTTATTCTTGATACATAGATTTGTCTGTTACAGCACCCAAATTTATGATGCATACGTTATATCCAATACATCCACTCAGAGGAAGACAACTTTTCTCTTTGCATTTTCTCTCAGCCACAGATACGCCTGTATCTGTGTTTATACACCAAAACAAATTGGAAGATAGATGCAGAGCTTTATGTACTGTATCCTACTCAGCCAGAATGTGAATGGAGCGAATAGAGCAATAAACGGGCAGTGAAGTCTCTTGATATCGGGTGTTCGCAGCTCGTAAGCACGCGTGCCAACAGTTGGCTCTTTGTGTCCTTTTTTCCCCTCAATGGTTGCTTGTGGTTGAGGCTCCTCCACAAGCAGAATTAGCACAATGACGGCCATTAACAGTATTTTTACACAGTTACGTAGCACAGAGCCTGCTAAACCTCCAGTTGTACATCATCATGTGCAGCTAACGTAGCACAAAGCCTGCTAAACCTCCAGCCATACATCATTATGTGCAGCTAACGTAGCACAGAGCCTGCTAAACCTCCAGTCGTACATCATTATGTGCAGCTAACGTAGCACAGAGCCTGCTAAACCTCCAGCCGTACATCATGTGCAGCTAACGTAGCACAGAGCCTGCTAAACCTCCAGTCGTACATCATTATGTGCAGCTAACGTAGCACAGAGCCTGCTAAACCTCCAGCCATACATCATGTGCAGCTAACGTAGCACAGAGCCTGCTAAACCTCCAGTCGTACATCATCATGTGCAGCTAACGTAGCACAGAGCCTGCTAAACCTCCAGCCATACATCATGTGCAGCTAACGTAGCACAGAGCCTGCTAAACCTCCAGTCGTACATCATTATGTGCAGCTAACGTAGCACAGAGCCTGCTAAACCTCCAGTCGTACATCATTATGTGCAGCTAACGTAGCACAGAGCCTGCTAAACCTCCAGTCGTACATCATGTGCAGCTAACGTAGCACAGAGCCTGCTAAACCTCCAGTCGTACATCATCATGTGCAGCTAACGTAGCACAGAGCCTGCTAAACCTCCAGCCATACATCATGTGCAGCTAACGTAGCACAGAGCCTGCTAAACCTCCAGTCGTACATCATTATGTGCAGCTAACGTAGCACAGAGCCTGCTAAACCTCCAGTCGTACATCATGTGCAGCTAACGTAGCACAGAGCCTGCTAAACCTCCAGCCATACATCATGTGCAGCTAACGTAGCACAGAGCCTGCTAAACCTCCAGCCATACATCATTATGTGCAGCTAACGTAGCACAGAGCCTGCTAAACCTCCAGCCGTACATCATTATGTGCAGCTAACGTAGCACAGAGCCTGCTAAACCTCCAGTCGTACATCATCATGTGCAGCTAACGTAGCACAGAGCCTGCTAAACCTCCAGTCGTACATCATCATGTGCAGCTAACGTAGCACAGAGCCTGCTAAACCTCCAGTCGTACATCATTATGTGCAGCTAACGTAGCACAGAGCCTGCTAAACCTCCAGCCATACATCATTATGTGCAGCTAACGTAGCACAGAGCCTGCTAAACCTCCAGTCGTACATCATTATGTGCAGCTAACGTAGCACAGAGCCTGCTAAACCTCCAGTCGTACATCATTATGTGCAGCTAACGTAGCACAGAGCCTGCTAAACCTCCAGCCATACATCATTATGTGCAGCTAACGTAGCACAGAGCCTGCTAAACCTCCAGTCGTACATCATTATGTGCAGCTAATGTAGCACAGAGCCTGCTAAACCTCCAGTCGTACATCATTATGTGCAGCTAACGTAGCACAGAGCCTGCTAAACCTCCAGTCGTACATCATTATGTGCAGCTAACGTAGCACAGAGCCTGCTAAACCTCCAGCCATACATCATGTGCAGCTAACGTAGCACAGAGCCTGCTAAACCTCCAGCCGTACATCATGTGCAGCTAACGTAGCACAGAGCCTGCTAAACCTCCAGTCGTACATCATCATGTGCAGCTAACGTAGCACAAAGCTGTGCACAGTCATCGCTGACTGAACACGTGCATTTCCTAACAGAGGTCTCATTCATACTTATGGAAACTCACTAGTCATAACACGAGACCGTGTCAGTGTCGATGTCACTGTCTCATTAATAGTCACATTGTCAGTCTCTGTCCTTTTGACAGGGACCTTCAACAAAAGACATTTCAATTCAGACCCTATTTACACGCTTACTAGCTTGACTCATAGGATGCCCACCAGAGCTCCATGTCACTCTCACTCTTCTGCTGTCATTGACACCTTTAACTGTTGTGTTGTTAATATAGTGGAGGCTTGTGACCTTGTGGAGAACCTTCTACCCAAGAAAGTGAACAAAGAAAAGAAAGCCGTTCTTTACAGGGCTTGATGTTACATGATAAAAGACGCACAGCATTTTCTCAGCTGTGTCAACCAGCTCTATAGACTAAAACGCTGTTTTGACATGATGCGCCGTTCCTGCACTGAATCTTGGTGCTTCTCCTCACTGGCTAAAGTCTGATGTGCAAGTAGTCAACTTACAGGGATCTCTATCCGTCCTCTAAAGTGGGGTCCTTTAGTTTTGGGGTCCTACTCTGACCTCTGACTCTGATTGATATTATGTTGGAGGACACAAAAAGAACACAGATTGAGACTTTTTGGATATTTAGCTGCATAACTGACATTTTTAACTTGTGGTGTAACAAGATTTTCTTTTACCAAACCACGGTGTGTTTAAAGTTGAGGTTTTGTTAAGTACATGTCAATGACGTCAACGTACTGCTTCTCTTGGCTACTTGGGTCAAGTGATTAACTGTGACATGATGTAGACCTACTCCCAGTATTGTGACATGATGTGATGTAGACCTACTCCCAGTATTGTGACGGCAAGATAGCGCAGATAAATATGGCTTGGTTAAATGTAACTACTAGGAATAACAAGTGTAATAAATCTAATCACACTGGTATTTCCTGACATTGGAGCCGGTGTGCTTTCAGACTGAAACATCATCAGTCTTATCAGATGCTGTAAAGATTCACTGTTGACTAGTTTGGCCCGTTTCTAAATGTTTGTCTTGTTCAGGTCAGCTGGATGCGTCATGTTGGAAGAAAAGGGAGGCTTGTGTGGCAGCATGTTGCTACTTCCACTTTCTCCCTCTATCTTTCAGTTTCACAGACCTCCTGCCAACTCTGTGTATTATTTGCTCTCGGCGTAGCGTACACAAATATTCATCTATGTACTTCTGCTACTGATTTTGCTTGGTGCTGACACAGAAGAAGCTCCTGGTCAGCTACATCTCCTCCTCCTCCTCCTCCTCCTCCTCCTCTTCCTCCTCCATCCCCTCCTCCTCCTCCTCTTCCTCCTCCATCCCCTCCTCCTCCTCCTCCTCCTCCTCCAACTCCTCCTCCTTCTCCTCCTCCTCCTCCTCCTCCAACTCCTCCTCCTTCTCCTCCTCCTCCTCCTCCTCTTCCTCCTCCATCCCCTCCTCCTCCTCCTCCTCCTCCTCTTCCTCCTCCAACTCCTCCTCCTCCTCCTCCTCCATCACTTCTTTGAAGAGGGGAATGTCTCCTTCCTTACGGACTTCTACAGAGGCACCATTGAAAGCCTGCTGACTGGCTGCTTCACCACCTGGTACGGGAACTGTACCACCATGGACCGCAGGGCGCTACGGAGAGTGAGACGCGCGGCCCAGCACGTAACAGGAAGTGAGTTGCCAGAACTGCATGAACTGTATAAACAGCGGTGCCTCAGGAGGTCCCTGAAGATCATCAAAGACAAAAACCACCCCCACAACAGCCTGTTCTCCCTGTTACCCTCAGGGAGAAGATACGGGGTTCCAAAGGCACGCACAAATCGCTTGAGGAACAGTTTCTTCCCGCAGGCCACGAGACTCCTTAACATACACAAATAGTGTAGTAGCCGTACTGTACCGCACTGTAGCTGCTACCATAACGTTTGTCTAATGTTTAATTATATGTTTAATAAGGAATATGCTATTTGCACCTGTATGTCAAATACGCCAAATTTAAAATGCCGAGTTTAATTGTATGTTTAATAAGGAATATGCTATTTGCACCTATATGTCAAATACGCCAAATTTAAAATGTTTAAGCACGTCTAAAGTATGCACATGACATGTGCACCTATGTGCAGTGAATATGCCACTGTCTCTGACTTGTCTTATCACTATACTGCCTTATTGCTTGTTGTGTCTCTTGTTGTTTTTGCACTCATATGCCCTGTTATATTTGTACTATGTTGTAAACGGAGTCCTCAGCACAAGAATTTCACACGTGATACTTGTACCATGGAGTGACAATAAAAATCTTGAATCTTGAATCTTGAATCATTTGGCCACTTGTCTCTTTTTTTCTCCATCTGTTCTGTGGCGATAGGAGCTCAGTGTGTAGTGTGTGTAGATAGGAGCTCAGTGTGTAGTGTGTGTAGATAGTAGCTCTGTGTGTATTAGTGTGTGTAGATTGTAGCTCAGTGTGTATTAGTGTGTGTGTAGATAGCTCAGTGTGTAGTAGTGTGTGTGTGTAGATAGTAGCTCTGTGTGGGCTAGTCAGACACTTCTTAAAGCCTGGACAGTTGGTCTTTGATGAGCCGAGGGATCAAAGAGTGTTGGACTGGACCTCAAATCCTCCTCTGCCAGTAGGATGGGATTAGCTCCACATCGCAGAGATGTCTTCTTGGCCTGTGTCTCCATTAATCAAACCCTCTGTGGCAACTGTATGCTGCTGCCTACACACACACACACACACGCAAGCACGCGCGCACACACACACACACACACACACACACACACACACACACACACACACGCAAGCAAGCAAGCACACACACACACACACACACACACACACACACACACACACAGTAAATGAAAGGGGAATTGAAGCTAGCTCCACATGGTCATCATAACAACCCTCTGCACAAACACAAATCATTTGCAGTATATTTTCAGAAAAGCATTATTATGCAGTTTGATGCAGTTTACTATGACATACTGTACACTATGGGTTTATTTTAAAGACATTTAGAGATTGACCTGTTGACAAACAAACTGTGATGAGAACATAGATGCAAAAAAGTGAAAACTCAACTGCCAGAAACGATTTACCGGTAGTCTGTGCCTGGTTCAAAACATCACGACTTGTGGAGAAAAAACAGCACTTTCATTGACTAACGTTAATGTTTAACCATTGATTTGTGTAGAGTGTCAATGTATATTTGCTGGGGGCTGAAATGTCCATTGACAAGCTGCCCAAGTAAAGTGAGGCTGGTGGGTGATGGAAGACTGTACAGACTGAAATAGTTCTACATAAACGTCGTGGCTACATCACTTAAGCCACTTCTTAACATGCAGTGGAATCCGTATTATAACCTGCTCCTAGCCGGTTGGCCTGCATGTTAAACAACAATTAGCCGGCCTACGCGCACTCCCGAGACTCCGTATCTTATTCACCTCGGCCGCCGGTGTAAGATCCGCTTCCACGCAAGCGCAGCTGCTGTTAAACAGTGGCAGGTCATTATCCGCAGATCCGTCTGAGTGGGCGGGTGTGGCTCTTCGTGACTCACTTCACTTCACGTTCACTAGTTTATTAATTAAGGAATCGTTCGGGCAATCGCTTATATCAACAAATTAAACGAGCAAACTCACGGTTTCCTCAAGTGCTGCAAACGGCTTTGAATTGTTTGGTAGAGCTAGGGATCCCAACGCGCTTCGGCTATGCAGGCAGGCAGGTCTGTGCATCACACCGAGGAGAGGAGACCGCTTACTGCTGCGCTGCTGATCCATGTCAGAAAAAGTGAGACATAGGCCTAGTGATCAATCAATCAAATCAATCGCGCTCATTTTTGGCACATTGCCACCCCTCGTTGCCGGAATGGACTCCGTTAAAACGGCATGTTTTTGAAGTCTCCAGATTTGTCGCTAACATGTGAGGCAGCCATTTGAGGCAGGCAGTGTTGTGTGACTGTGCGTCCACACTGCAGAGAGGATAGGAGCTGACTGACTGATAGCCTATATCGAGACATATAGGCTAGGCCTAGCCTAACTTCTGTGGGGAGAAATACATTTAAAACTAGTCAGATATGACTTGAATGCCACTTGTAAAATAAATCACCCACAGTGATTGACGACGGTGCAACCACTATTTTGACTGCCTCATTTTTGGCACAATGCCAGGAATGGACCCTCTGTTAAAACTGCATGTTTTTGAATGGAGTTTGGTTACAAATTCGCTAAAGCTGTTTCCTATCACATTTCTTGTTATCTATACATGCTACCGCCACCTGCTCTCTCTAGCCTGACATGATCCAGACCCCATGTTTAAAAGGCACTTTATAGACCGTTTCAACTTGACACTTGACAACATAAACATTCTAAATGTCCGTCCCTAGTTTATTTGCTGTTACAGTGTTTGCTAATACAATAGCTGACAGCAAATAAACCAGGGTCCAAACTGTTCCCCTAGCAACATCATTTTAATCTGTAATCTGGATGTTTTGTTCTTTGTTACTTGCTTTTTGATGTGGTTATATAACAAAACCACACTAACTGAACAGCTGTGTTGCTGTGATGCATATCTCATTTAACATAGAGCAACATGAGTATATTCTTATGTCATTGTGTTCACACTTCCTTTATCATTTTTGGTCAAATGAAGATTCTTATTCTTATTACAGTATAGGTGAGAAGGTTGAGACCCGTTAAAGAGACCCACATTCTCTGTTGCAGCTGTGTGTGTGTGTGTGTGTGTGTGTGTGTGTGTCTGTGTGTGTGCGTTTGTGTGAGACTGTGTTCATGCTAAATGATAGTGTGTGTGTGTGTGTGTGTGTGTGTCTCCTCAGGTGTTCCTGGGTCCTAAAGGCGAGGTGGAGGAGTACTCTGTGATCTCCATTCAGCAGAACTCGGCCGTCAGCTCGGACCTCTTTCTGGACCCGAATGAGGAGCATCTCTTCATCATGACCTCCACCATGGTACTGACACACAACTGACCAGCTGGTTTGTGTCATTTGGTCAATATTAGGAATAGTCTAGGTGACAACCAAGTATAGATTGGTGACAAGCTGGAGAGACAGTTGACGGCCGGAGAGACGGCACCCGGTACGGGATGGGTTAGCACCCCAGCCTGGCTCTCTCGTGAGGGAGAAATCCACAAACGCTACGGATTAGCCTCCTGAAAAGCTGTATAAAGATCGGCGCGGCCTGGGGTCCTTCAGGCTAGAGCGAGGTGCTCGCCGCAGGCGAATGACGTGCAGCGCACAGGCCTCCTTGAGGCATCCTCTCTGTCCATGGTACGCCATGATGGTACGGCATAGTAGGATTGCCTTTTGGAGGGTCTGGTGAGACGAGGGTCTGGTGAGACGAAGGAGGAGCGCGGCCGGGAGAAACCCACAGAGCCTTAGCCCTCCATGCACCGAAGGGTCTTTCAATGCTGCGGTGTAGCACTAGCTCTATTGCAGCGGATTGGGCATGATCAACCCTTCCGCGGGCAACGCTGCAGACAGAGTAGGAAGGCTGATCCGTGAGCGGCTGCTTCTGGGACGAGGGTCGGGGTCTTAATCGGCCTCGGCTGGGTCTACTGGGCGAGGGTGTATGATGTTCGATAGACCCGAAACACCTTACGACCCCAGTTAACATCACTGATGCTGAAGCATTGTATCTTGAACAATCGGGCATGCATATTAGAGAAGCACCTTCTGTTGATAGTTTTAAAAGGCACCTTAAATCTCATTTTTACTCCCTTGCTTTCAACTGAATTTTAATTTAGATTTTTAGCTTGCTTTTTATTTATGGTCTTGTTTGGTCTTTTTATTCCTTGTTTTTATCCATATTAACCACCATTTTAAGCCTTTTGCTGTTTTTTTCAACTGTTCTTGTTTTACATGGTTTTTACTTTAAAGCACTTTGAGCTACATCTTATGTTATGAAAGGTGCTATATAAATAAAGTTTAATATTATTATTAATATGATTATGATTATTATTATTAATATTATTATTATTATTATTATTATTATTATTATGTGTTTTTGGCCCACGCATACCAAAGTATTGTTTGCTAGTAATGGCGATGAACATTTAGACTGATGCTGTCGCCAATTCTCTCCCTTCTAGAAAAGCAGCCTGTAGGTGGGATTCATTCATCACCATATTTACATGTTGTATTGTTCCACTGGAGAAACTGGGCCAACTCTTGTTTTTCATCAGATGTTTTAAAGAGCTTAATGTGATTGGTGGACATACTCAGATGTTTTAAAGAGCTTAATGTGATTGGTGGACACGGCTGAACGTCTTTGTGCTCTTCCTGCTTCCAGCTGCAGAAGAGGCCGGTGGCTGAATGCCAGCAGCACACAGACTGTCACTCCTGCCTGCTGGCCCACGACCCGTACTGTGGCTGGTGTGTCCTGGAGGGCAGGTGAGACCACCACTGAAACATGAAACACTCTGCCACTGCTGTGACAAGTTACCCAGTTACTTTCAAAGACAGCAACAGAAGTTAAAACCCTACCATCATCTTTGCCATGCAGAAAGTATCCCACTATATTATTGTTTTTGGGACTAGTAGTGTTAATTGTAGCGGTGGTTTTATGTAGCATTTACAACCGTTTCAAACACGATACATGCTACGGCGTAACTCTGGTGTCAGGTGAAAAGATGCACATGTATCGGGAGGAAGCGTGTGCTAGTCTACAACTCTCCCCAGATCGGCAGAGGGGGTGGAGTAGGGCTGCAACTAACGATTATTTTGATAATCGATTAATCGGTCAATTATTTGTTCGATTAATCGATTAATCGGATTAAAAAATGCACTGATATTGTTTCCATCCGTTTATTGAAAAACAACTTTTTTTTTGTTAAACAAAAACTCACCGGGCTTTGCTACATCAAATAGCTTTGACAGGGCATGAACGAATACAAAATGCATACAAATGTATGGTGTAAGTGCAAAAGATATCTTCATATCTTCTTAAATAAAGTGCTTTAACGCAGTGGTTCTCAACTGGTGTAGCCTCAGGACCCACTATTTTCCTTGTCATGAAGTCGCGACCCAAATTTCGGATTTTTTTTTTAACCACTCAAATTAATTGCACAAAAAATAGCGCATTAATTTAATACACAATGCCTTCATGCACTGTTATAAACTTCAAATGAACAAAAAAGTGCAACAGAAGTGCAACTAGGGCTAAAAACCAATTGAAATAAGGCAGACTTGAATTACAGGCCTATATGTTTTTAAATTTAAACAAGTCAAACTGGTTATGCTCAGAAAGTCTTATTTGAACTGTATGAAATATGAAATAAAATGCAGACTTATCTTGAATTACATGCCTATATGTTTTTAAACAAGTTAATAATAATAATAATAATAATAATAATAATAATAATAATAAAACAAGTTAACCTGGTCATGCTAATCCAGTTTCAATAGTCTGAATTTAACTAATATGAAATAAAAAGGAATCACAGGCAGGCTATATGATTTTTAGTTAAACTGGTCATAACTTTTAATTAAACTGGGGCCATGCTAATCCAGTTTCAATCATCTGAATTGAACTAAAATTAAATATGAAATTAAAAGGCAGACTTCTCTTGAATTACAGGCAGAGCATATGCTTCAGCTTGTTAAACAAGTAGAACTGGTCAGGCTAATCCAGTTTCAATAATCTGAATTTAACTCAAATGAAATATGATTTTTTTTTTTTTTTTTTTGCCAAAAAGCCAACGAATCGATACTCAAATTCGTTGCCAATGAATTTAATAATCGATTTTAATCGATTTAATCGATTAGTTGTTGCAGCCCTAGGGTGGAGCAACAAACGGGACAGCAGGGGGATTTCGCCAAGAACAAATTGGAAAGACAATGGGAGAAAAACCTGAGAGAGAGAGAAGATTTTTAGACTTGAAATTCAGTTTTCTTCCCATCTTTTTCCACTATAATGAATATTAATGATGTTTATCTGCAGGAGGTCCAAAAAGTGTGAAGTTATTATGAGAAGCAATTAGGGATGCACCGATATGAAAATTTTGGCCGATGCCGATAACCGATATTAACATTGCTGTTATGGCCGATAACCGATATTTACCGATGTTGATATGATCTGTATAAAACCACATTTTTATGATCATCACATTTTGTACATACTGAAAAACACATGTTAACACTGAATTTGAAAAGGTTATGCATTTCTTTATTTGCAAAGCCTTTGGAAAAGCCCATAAATTGTAGATTTACTGCATTATTTCATATCAATGTGAAGAATTTGGCTGATAATGATAACCGATATTAACATTGCAACATCTGACCGATACCGATATGACCGATATGTTAAAAAATGACCAACATCGGCCGATACCGATATGATTGCCGATATATCGTGCATCCCTAGAAGCAATCCTCATTTTCATGGCTTAATATGAAGTTGAGTACGAGAGACAAACCTTCAGGAGGACAAGGGCAGAGAGCTTGTCTTGAATTCCCAATACATGGAATCAGAGGTGGAGACTTGAGTCACATGAGTTGGACTCAAGTCAGACTCGCGAGTCACAATTTAACCCATTGATACCTGGTGCAGCATTTGTGTGTGTATCCTGCGGGATACGCACACAAATGAGGGATATACACGCAAATGCTGCATCAGGTATCAATGGGTTAAATGGCTTGAGACTTGACTTGCTGCATTGGTGCTGTCCCGTAGGTGTATGCTGCAGTCACAGTGCGCACGCGGGGCCCAGCCCGGCCAGTGGCTGTGGAGCTTCGACATGGAGAAGAAGCAGTGTCTGGTCGTCCAGGACCTCCACCCCTCCAACGTCAGCAGAGAGGAGACCAGGACGGTAAGGCTGAGTGACTGCAACCTGAGGCCTTCAAACCTTCCAGTGTTAGGGCAGGTTTATATAGTCTGTTGGCTTTGGTCTGAGTCATTCCTCTGCTGCATTTAGGTAGGTCGTTTTTATTAATCCTCCAGGGGAGGAATTACAGGAAATTACAGGAAAGGACTTTAATTCATAATTAACAGAGTATTTAACCCTTAACACACTTGGTTCTTGTAGTTGGGTTGGATCTCTCCAAACAAAGCTCCAGGGTCGGTTTCAGATGTTTTGAATAGCTTTTTCTCAGTGCACTACTTTTTGCACTAAATGAGAACTTTCCCTTGTTGCGCACATAAATTATGTTTTTCTTTTACTTTTCAGGCTGATTAAAGCCTGAGGGAAAACTGTCCCCAATTTGATTTGAAATTGCATTAAAGTGTTACATTCAATTTGCACAAACCCGTAGTCACCCTGATTTAGACTCCAGATGAAGTGGTCCATCTGGGCCATAAAGAGCATTGTTTGCAGCTCATGGTCCGTTCCTTTAAAACTGGAAAACACAAATGTGGCGGTTGAGTGACGTCACACCCGAGTTGTCGACGTTCCATTTAAACAGAAACCAGCCAGGGTTAGCTCTAGCCAGGCTAGCCATGGTTAGCAATAACAGTTGATAACATGGCATTTCGCGGTATTCTGCGCATACAAACAGTGCAGCAACATGTCCACACAGATAGAAGTTAGGCAGTGCTGTGTGTGCAACTGATTTAATGATGCACAAAAAAGACAGAAGTGCTAATAAACCGTATTTACTGCGATTTTAACTATGGTTGCAGCCATCTTGAATTTTCGAGGTCGAGGCTGCTGAGACTCCTCCAAGTTTGGCAGAGAAAATCCGAGCACTGGTGACATCACCGCTCATGAACTTTGAACCGTCACTTTCCCATTTCCCAGTTTTAGAGGAACGGCCCATCATATATTTAAGCAATATAGCATGAGAGCCAGTGTGTTGTGGCAAATATATCCCGCTGATCAGCTGTTATCCCACGAGGCCGCAGGCCGAGTGGGATAACTGCTGAGCAGCGGGATATACTGTATGCCACAACACACGCAGCTCGATTGGATCGTTCTGGAGACTGAAGTTGACATTGGCCAATCCTGGCGCTTGCTGAGAAGCTGAGAACTTTCTGCAAAGCCCGACACCAACTAACGTTACGTCTTATTTAGAAATGCGGGGTTAACAGCCTTTTTTTTGCAAAGAAGACATTAGCCCGCGTCTATTCTTGTTTCCAAGTATGATAATATAATAATAATAATAATACTATAAGTCCGACTGGCATGGCATTCTGATAGAGTCAGTTGAAACACTACTGTAAGGCGGGACCTCTAGCAAGAAGATAGACGTGTGGGTGATTTGATTGGATCGTTCTGGAGACTGAAGTTGACATTGGCCAATCCTGGCGCTTGCTGAGAAGCTGAGAGCTTTCTGCAAAGCCCGACACCAACTAACGTTACGTCTTATTTAGAAATGCGGGGTTAACAGCCTTTTTTTTGCAAAGAAGACATTAGCCCGCGTCTATTCTTGTACAAAACATAATTTTCTGCAAAGTATTAGTAAAGTTATAAGCGAAGATCGATTCACAAGGATCTGACAGCTGTCTCCGCCATTTTGTTTTTTCTACATTGTCATTTGAGGTAACCAAAGCCTTTATAACCCATGGCCATGGGTTATGGCCATGGGTTACGGTATTTATACCATGGCTGTGAACCAATCAGATTGCTTGATTTGAGAGAGCCGTTTTATGTATATACTGTATATATATATGTGAAAACACCTGCCTTCACTTAATGTGATTATATGGGGATCAGTATGTCTGTGTATTTGAGCAGACTGTAAATATCTTACATAAATATGCAGACATCTATAGGGTACAGTATGCCCTCATATCCTGCACCCCCGCTTCTATGAAGCATTCCATTCACATACCAAAACACCATAATACATATGACTGAGGCACAATACATGTCCTAGTTGGAATACCTTATCAGCTGAGATGTGTGTGTGTGTGTGTGTGTGTGTGGGGTACCTTGTTATTGTTAAGTGTCAGTGCCTCAGAGCAGATAGCGATCGCGGCTCCGTCCTGGCCTGTCCTCCTGGCGCAGTGGAAATGCACAGTATCAATCATGTGCCTCTGCATAGAGACAGACAAACAATACACAATGACCGTCTGACATCATAGCAGAAGAGGACTAAAGGACAAATAGTCTTAAAATGTCTTTGGATGAATCTGAAGACACTGAGTGCTTGTAAAGTAGTAGACCTGTTGGAATTGAAGGCCTCTTGTTTCTGGGAGTTGGAGATACACTGAGACGAGCTGAACCAGCTAAATGTTCAGTGTGTTTTTCAGGCTCATCGATGTTGCCAAACATTTCATCCAGAGTTTCATGCAGATGGATTCTGGATAGTCATCGTCTCTCTCTTGTCGTCTTCAGATCTCTCTGTCAGTCCCGGGCCTCCCGGTGTTGGAGGTGGGCGAGTCCTACTCCTGCGTCTTCCAGGACAGCCAGAGTCCCGCCACCGTCACCCAAAGTGGGGTCACCTGCCATTCGCCCGACACCCACAGGGTGCCCATGGTGCCCCCAGGACATGGTGAGTACATGTTTAACCACTAGGCTGTACTTCTTCTTGTTTTGTGCCGGTGACCGGGAGTGTCCGAGCACCATGAACTCTTCAACTTTGTGATTGGAGGATTTGACTGCTGAGCTCCATTGTGTTTCTTGCTTGTCTGTTTGCACACCCGAGTTCAGCTTCTGTTCATGTATATCTAGAGTTGAGCTTCTGTTCCTGTATATCTAGAGTTGAGCTTCTGTTCCTGTATATCTAGAGTTGAGCTTCTGTTGCTGTATATCTAGAGTTGAGCTTCTGTTGCTGTATATCTAGAGTTCAGCTTCTGTTGCTGTATATCTAGAGTTCAGCTTCTCTTGCTGTATATCTAGAGTTCAGCTTCTGTTGCTGTATATCTAGAGTTCAGCTTCTGTTGCTGTATATCTAGGCTACAACACAGTCAGGCTGCACAGCAGGGATTAATCTGTATTTGAGAGCTAATCTAATTCCTCCAGCGTTGGTCTGTGTCTTCATACTCTTAGGTTTTTTTCACGAGGGTGATTGTTTAGTGTGTTCAGAGGAGCTTATTCTGTCGAGGTCAGTCATCGGTGATGATGACAAAAGAAGATTAAAGCTGGTTGTAAATTAAAAAATTATAGCATCTAAAGTAGGGATGTCAACGGTTAACCGTTAATCGATTAACCGTCGCTAACGTCGTTGTTCGGTTATTGCTGTCGGTCTATCAGTTAACTCATTGAATGCCAATGACGACAGCTGTCGTCAATTCAAATACTGACGTAGAGTGCCAATGACGACGGTTGTCGTCAATTGCGTTTTTTGACGGTGGGACGTGGATCAATCCCTGATACATCTCTGGTACAACTATTGTAGCTGTTGGAGGTCTATAACCTATTTTACAGAACCCTTAGGTGGCGACAGTGCTCTCCACATAACAGAAAGGCAAGGAAAAAACAAAGAAGAAGTCGTTATGGAAACGGAAATCGCATCGCATCCGTATGCATCGATATGCTGAAGCACGTTACTGCAGCTGTGCCTGCAGCAGCCAATCTGCTCCCACAATTGAGCCGCTCTGTGTCGGTTGCGACAGCACATCCGCACATCCACACCGTGGAGTTATTATTCTCAACTGGAAGCATCGTTGCCGGTGACAAACACACGCGGAACGCTGTAAAAAAGCTGCACCCTTCACTGTGCGCACAGCAAACTCAGCAGAGAGCCACCACAGACAGGAGGAGGAGTGTGCAGTTGAGGCGAGGCGGGGCGGGGCGGGGCGGGGCGGGGGGGGGGGGGGGGGGGGGGGCACGCAGAGCAGCACGCAACACCCAGACAGACCCAGGCAGCAGGACAGGATTGACAAACGCAAGCCAGAATATCCGATGCCCACCAGCAGCAAATCAAGACCAGCAAGAAGCTGCAACCAGCAGCGCACGCAGGGGCCAGCGCTGCTGGTTGTAGCTAAAAATATTATTCTGCCAAACAAAATTCCCTGGCCTAAACTGTTTTATTGAAGGAAATTATTTTTGAGGTGTGACTACATTAGAAAAGATTAGCTTCAGAGTCAGTGTGTGCTTGAAATGTTTAATTTCACAAAAGGCCAATTATCTCAGCTTCTAGAAAAAAATTGCTCTTTTTGGATGAATCAAGCTATCTTCTCCGGCTCATAACTAAAGAACGGAAAATGGGATCAATAAACTTTTTTTTGCAGATGATAGAATAGAGTCTCATCGTTCTTTGTGCGTGTTCAGTGTTTACATAGTAATATCACACAATATTCTGTGGGCCTCGAGAAATCACTGAAAACGCTCTGAAACTCTGGCACTGGGAGCGTCCGTTCTCCAAAAGTGGCTGGCACTCAATGAGTTAATATAAATTTTTTTTTTTTTTTTGGTCTATTTACTCAATGAGCTCATGCCCAAACAAGGCGTGTCTATTTAGATGCTGAAATGTTAATGCTTTTTGTGTTAGAAATTCTAACACAAAAAGAATTTGTGTTGAAATGTTGATGCTTTTTGTTAATGCTTGTTAATGCTTTTTGTGTTAGAAATTCTAACACAAAAAGCATTAACATTTCAGCATCTAAATAGACACGCCTTGTTTGGGCATGAGTTCATTGAGTAAATAGACACACACAAAAAAAAAAAAAAAAAAAACATTTTTTTTTTTTTTTTTTTTTTATATTAAAAAATTATGAATTAACCGATAGGTTAATCGATTATTAGCGTCGGTTAATCGAAAGTGAAATTAACCGAAAATTGACATCCCTAATCTAAAGCGGTCACACTCCCCCAGACAATCACGCAGAAACAGAAAGCCCTTGCTGGCATCTAGTCTTGAACTCCCAACATTCACACATTTTCTCACAATTGGATTATTCTGTGGGATATAAACTGGCTGGGTCTCTCTTTCTCCCTCTCTCTCCCCCCTGATCTCTAGGTCTCTCTCCCTCTCTCTCTCCCCCCTCATCTCTAGCCCCTTTTAGATTGGCCCAAAAACCCACTAATACCCACAAACTACTAGATTTTGCTTTTTTGCATGTTTTTTTTAGTTGGGGGGCGGGGGGGGATCTGGAGGAAACCCCAGGGGAGAACATGGAAACTCCACACAGAAAGGCCCTTTTTGACGGGCCCACCTGGGCCGTAGGCACTGAGTACATGGGAATGGGGACACACCCTCAGCGCCCACAGTGTCCCAGGTGGGAATCAAACCCAGGACCTTCTTGCTGTGAGGCGACAGCACTACCACTGCACCACCAATGTTACCAAGCCGTTTAGTGATTCCATTTCAATGGCTCTGCAATATGCATAGCTTTTTATCGGATCCATTCGAATGGGAGCACCCGGTGAACATGTTATTTTTCACCCCATGAGAACTGACGCCAGTGCTTCACACAGGTTGAAACTTGAAATCCAACTTTCTTAACGGTTAATTACTTTAAATTGTCTTTACACTGTGTCCAATGGAACCTAGTCTCACCTGCATGCAAACAGGCTGCTGGTATAAGCTCTGCCATTGGCTCCGACCCGCTCCGACTGACCGGCTGTGACCATAAATGGATTTACTTTCCGCTCCCTCCGTGACAAATCCATCGATCTCAAATGCCTGCGCCGCTGTGAAACAACATCATCAACAATGTTAGCTCATTGCTACACGCTGAAAATGATTGGATCTGGAATGTGCGTGCTTGGTACTTTCTGTGTTTGGTTGTAAAGGTAAACAGAGCCTTTCCCCCCGCTATACCAGAGTGCCAGCCAGAGGGGCAGACTCTCCCCGTTGTAGGGAGAGAGTCTGGGAAGCGAGACTAAATGGAACCTAACTGATGGAATATGCCAATAGAAAAGAAAGGAGGGGGAAAACTTGTATTACTGCAGTCCTCTCTTCTCCTCTCCTCAACCAGCGTCAAGTCAGCCACAATGTAAAAGTAGGTCTTCTGCTTTAGCCCTCATTGTAACATTAACCTTAATATTCATTTTGAATAATGCTTTACAGCCACAGCTTCACTCTGTATGTAAACTTAACATCACGAGTATTTTCATACAAGGTTTGCTGTTCTTTTCTTTAATATACCTTTTTAACTCCAAAGGTGAGAATTTCAACGCCTTTATTTCGTAAAGTAAATCGCGGTGTTTCTTTCCTTTGCTAGTCTGGCTAATTCTTGCCGTCTTGACACAAACCCAACAGTGTGTTTCAGAAAGGTAGCGTTATCATTAGCTTGACCATATCGGGGATTCTTGGCGCTGCCACAGGTTATGTAATATGGAGACAATGTCAGGTCAGTCTACTTGTTGAAGTGTTCATGTCGCCTGCAGTCTCTGGAGCCAGTGAGTCATCAAAACGCCCGCTCCGACTCCGAGGAGCCTATTGTTACTTAACGCGTGTGTTTACCTGCATTTAAAAACCCTGCATACTGTAAGCAGTCATTTTGATGTAAAAAGCTATCTCTCTCTCTCTCTCTCTCCCTCTCTCTCTCTCTCTCTCTCTCTCTCTCTCTGACACTTTAATTCTCTCACACACACACATACACACTGATTCCCATGCCTACATTCCTGGAGTGTTGGTGTTGTTGTGGTTCTCAGGGTGTTAGAGTCAGGGGGAGGCAGCATGGGGGTCTTGTTGTGGTTCTCTGGGTGCTAGAGTCAGGGGGAGGCAGTGTGGGGGTCTTGTTGTGGTTCTCAGGGTGTTAGAGTCAGGGGGAGGCAGCATGGGGATCTTGTTGTGGTTCTCAGGGTGCTTGAGTCAGGGGGAGGCAGCATGGGGGTCTTGTTGTGGTTCTCAGGGTGCTTGAGTCAGGGGGAGGCAGCATGGGGGTCTTGTTGTGGTTCTCAGGGTGTTAGAGTCAGGGGGAGGCAGCATGGGGATCTTGTTGTGGTTCTCAGGGTGTTAGAGTCAGGGGGAGGCAGCATGGGGGTCTTGTTGTGGTTCTCAGGGTGTTAGAGTCAGGGGGAGGCAGCATGGGGATCTTGTTGTGGTTCTCAGGGTGTTAGAGTCAGGGGGAGGCAGCATGGGGGTCTTGTTGTGGTTCTCAGGGTGCTTGAGTCAGGGGGAGGCAGCATGGGGATCTTGTTGTGGTTCTCTGGGTGTTAGAGTCAGGGGGAGGCAGCGTGGGGGTCTTGTTGTGGTTCTCAGGGTGTTAGAGTCAGGGGGAGGCAGCGTGGGGGTCTTGTTGTGGTTCTCAGGGTGTTAGAGTCAGGGGGAGGCAGCGTGGGGATCTTGTTGTGGTTCTCAGGGTGTTAGAGTCAGGGGGAGGCAGCGTGGGGGTCTTGTTGTGGTTCTCAGGGTGTTAGAGTCAGGGGGAGGCAGCGTGGGGATCTTGTTGTGGTTCTCAGGGTGTTAGAGTCAGGGGGAGGCAGCGTGGGGGTCTTGTTGTGGTTCTCTGGGTGCTTGAGTCAGGGGGAGGCAGCGTGGGGATCTTGTTGTGGTTCTCAGGGTGTTAGAGTCAGGGGGAGGCAGCGTGGGGGTCTTGTTGTGGTTCTCAGGGTGCTAGAGTCAGGGGGAGGCAGTGTGGGGGTCTTGTTGTGGTTCTCAGGGTGCTAGAGTCAGGGGGAGGCAGTGTGGGGGTCTTGTTGTGGTTCTCAGGGTGCTAGAGTCAGGGGGAGGCAGTGTGGGGGTCTTGTTGTGGTTCTCAGGGTGCTAGAGTCAGGGGGAGGCAGTGTGGGGGTCTTGTTGTGGTTCTCAGGGTGTTAGAGTCAGGGGGAGGCAGTGTGGGGGTCTTGTTGTGGTTCTCAGGGTGCTAGAGTCAGGGGGAGGCAGTGTGGGGTGTTGTTGTGGTTCTCAGGGTGCTAGAGTCAGGGGGAGGCAGTGTGGGGGTCTTGTTGTGGTTCTCAGGGTGCTAGAGTCAGGGGGAGGCAGTGTGGGGGTCTTGTTGTGGTTCTCAGGGTGCTAGAGTCAGGGGGAGGCAGCGTGGGGGTCTTGTTGTGGTTCTCAGGGTGCTAGAGTCAGGGGGAGGCAGTGTGGGGGTCTTGTTGTGGTTCTCAGGGTGCTAGAGTCAGGGGGAGGCAGTGTGGGGTCTTGTTGTGGTTCTCAGGGTGCTAGAGTCAGGGGGAGGCAGTGTGGGGGTCTTGTTGTGGTTCTCAGGGTGTTAGAGTCAGGGGGAGGCAGCGTGGGGGTCTTGTTGTGGTTCTCAGGGTGTTAGAGTCAGGGGGAGGCAGTGTGGGGGTCTTGTTGTGGTTCTCAGGGTGCTAGAGTCAGGGGGAGGCAGTGTGGGGTCTTGTTGTGGTTCTCAGGGTGTTAGAGTCAGGGGGAGGCAGTGTGGGGGTCTTGTTGTGGTTCTCAGGGTGTTAGAGTCAGGGGGAGGCAGCGTGGGGGTCTTGTTGTGGTTCTCAGGGTGTTAGAGTCAGGGGGAGGCAGCGTGGGGGTCTTGTTGTGGTTCTCAGGGTGTTAGAGTCAGGGGGAGGCAGTGTGGGGGTCTTGTTGTGGTTCTCAGGGTGCTAGAGTCAGGGGGAGGCAGTGTGGGGTCTTGTTGTGGTTCTCAGGGTGTTAGAGTCAGGGGGAGGCAGTGTGGGGGTCTTGTTGTGGTTCTCAGGGTGCTAGAGTCAGGGGGAGGCAGTGTGGGGCTCTTGTTGTGGTTCTCAGGGTGCTAGAGTCAGGGGGAGGCAGTGTGGGGGTCTTGTCCAGATCCAGACACACAAGGAAGAAGCCTGTTGGATGTGAGAGGCTTATGGAGAGATCTGGCCGTGGCTTATCTACACGTTGGGACCAGCGCTCACTAGATGTTGTGCAGCAGACGGAGGAGATGAAGGCCTGTGAAGTGGAACTGCTGCTGCAAAGTCGCACATGAGGTTTTCACCTGAACGTTCACCGTTTACGGAATTGAAAATGGCTTGAATTAAATGAGCTAAACTCAGAGGTGTTACACTGTATAGAATACAGTTGTAGAAATACAGTAGTTAACTCTTAAGGCCTGCAAAATAACCCTTTAGCCGGAAGCGGAACTCGTACTCTGTGTGTGTGTGTGTGTGTGTGTGTGTGTGTGTGTGTGTGTGTGTGTGTGTGTGTGTGTGTGTGTGTGTGTGTGTGTGTGTGTACACAGTAGCCGTGTTCACCATGTGTGTGTACACACAGTAGGCCTCTGAGCCTTGAACCCTGCTGTTGATGTCTGGGCTCATGGAGCTGAGGAGCACATGGTCTTTATTAGCGCTCTGTGTTGTGGCTGTTCCCGGGCCAAACCTTCTCCCACGCACCAACCGCCCCCCCCGACCTCCTCGCTGTGTTTTGAGGAACGCCGCACTTTGTTTCTGAATGAAAGACGATAAGCCTCGGCAAATATTTTCACAGAGTGAACCATGTTTGTGGTGTGTTGTTTTCATCTCTGCTCTTCTTCTGCTCCTCCTCAGAGTTCCTCACGGTCACCTTGTCTCTTCGTTTCGCCAACGTCACCGTCACAGAGCGAGACTTCACCTTCTACGACTGCACGGCTGTAAAGCAGCTGTCTGGCAGCATGCCGTGAGTTACCTCCTGATTTACCTACTGCCCCTGATCTACTGTCTAGTGTCTGATCTACTGTCTAGTGTCTGATGTATTGTCTAGTGTCTGATGTACTGTCTAGTGTCTGATGTACTGTCTAGTGTCTGATAGGGGTGTGCCACCTTAGGCACCTCACGATTCGATTCGATTACGATTAAGGGTGCTACGATTCGATTATTAAACGATTATTACGATTATTACGATTAATCACGATTTTCGATGCATCTTTTTCACCAAACAGGATTTTTTTTAAGCAAGGTATATTTGTCAGTATCCATTAATTAAAGTAAACAAACAAATGTACCTCCATTATCTTCAGTTGCGACTGTCCACGCATCACATGTTACAGCCACCCTGCATGCTTTCTTCAGTGATTCCAGTTTCCAGTACTTCGGTTTTGGTCTCGTTTTACAGTTAAGGAACTGCTTTCTGGGCGAAATACCGTATTTTTTGCAAATAAAGCCCAAAAAAAAAAGCCCCCAAATTTTTTTTTGCAATTTTTTGCAAATCGATAATCAAACATTGTGAATCGATTTTTAATCGTCACGTGACTCATTGCGATGCATCTAAAAAACGATTAATCAGCACACCCCTAGTGTCTGATGTACTGTCTAGTGTCTGATGTACTGTTTAGTGTCTGATCTACTGTCTAGTGTCTGATCTACTGTCTAGTGTCTGATCTACTGTCTAGTGTCTGATCTACTGTCTAGTGTCTGATTTACTGTCTAGTGTCTGATGTACTGTCTAGTGTCTGATGTACTGTCTAGTGTCTGATGTACTGTCTAGTGTCTGATGTACTGTCTAGTGTCTGATGTACTGTCTAGTGTCTGATTTACTTACTGTCTTCTGCAGCTCTGCTCGCCTCTCTTGTTTCCCTTTCTGTCTTTATTCCATCTCTCTCCACCTGTGTTCATCACACCCCAAATACTGTCCTTCAGCCACACATCTCTTTCCACATGTGTTCATCGCCCCCTAAAGGCCCATTCTGACCCAGCAAAAACCCTGTCTCCATCACGTGTCTCCATCCTGCTCCTCTCGCCTGGCTTGAATTGAAACTGTCCTCCCACCCCACAGTGGAATGATTTCTCTGGAGACAGACATCTGGTACAATAATGTTAAAAACATGTTGACTAGCTCTGGTCAGGAAGGAAGCTCCATCATACCAGGTGCTAGATGATTATCTGATATGTTCTGAAATATCCAAATCAAATCAAAACATCCTCAAATCTCAAATCTCACAGCCACTGATGCCATAATATCATAGTATGACACTTTTGTGCTCCTCTGACGTTCCTGTGTAGTGTATCTTCTCTGATCTTTCCTGTGTAGCGTCTCTTCTCTGATCTCGTGTTGTGTTGCCATGCAGGCCATGCATGTCTCCCAGCACTCTGATAAGGAACTGAGGCTCAATTCAATTAGAGCACTGACCTTTCTTACCACTGGGGGCAGATGGGCAGCAATTGGATTACCCTGTGTGGTATAAAGTGGCTGGGTCTCTCTGTCTCTCTCTCTTTCTGTGTAGTGTCCTTTTCTCCTTTCCCATCTCTCATCTCCCTCTGACAGATAAACAGCCAGCGTTACTTATTCTCTTTGTCTCCCCTCCTCTTCCCGTAGCTCCTGACCTTGACTCGTCCTTTTTAGCTGAACCTTCCAGGAGCGATGAAATCATGTTTGAATCATAACGTACTCTCGTCTCTCTCCAGGTGTCGTGGTTGTGTATTGAGCCGATGGGGCTGTAACTGGTGCGTTCACCAGCACTCGTGCACCCACAAGCCCACCTGTGAGGAAGGAGTGATCATCTACAACCAGCATGTAAGTGACGCTGTCATAATGAACGCACACAGTTCATCTTATTCTATACAAAAGGCTCCAATGAGACGACAGTGACCAAGGTATTGGCGGTAGTTACCGGACATCCCCAAATGTCAGTTTTTGAAACGTTAATTATTATTTCTGAGTAAAAGTACTTGAGTGTGCGTAAAGTTGTATTTATGACTTCTGAACTCGAAAGTAGGACCTGGTAAGTATATAAACGGTCAAATGTTTGTTATACAAAGGGACGTTTAAATTGTACATGAATGTTTTCACTGAGCCTCATATACCAATACATCATACATACATCATTTTTTAATCAGTAATCATTCCATGTAGCCTGTGTGGCCAAGTGCATGAGTCATAAGCAGCAGTAACACCATAACAACCTGGTTATGTGTTTCACACATCACATCTCAGTCTGAGAATCTCGTTATTTCCATGTTTCTTTTGCCATTTTCTTTTTGTTTTTTGTTTTTATCTCACCCTCTCCCCATGTCTTCCCCTCCTCCTCCCTCCCCCAGTTTAAACTCCCCACCTCAGCTCCTCCCACAATCAAAACTCTTAAAGTCACCACGACACCCACTACCACAACGGTTGCCCCGACTACCACCACCACCACGATGCCCACCACAACTACGACTATTGCTACGACAACTGTAGCGACCACTCAGGCACCAACGACGCCTCCGACACCCACCACTCTGCCTACGACCACCAGCCCAGAGCCCACAACCTATCCCAGCACCACCCTGCCCCCTCTGCCTCCCAGCAGCCTGCCACCCACCACAGCAGCACCTGCCTCCTCTCCACCCCTGGAGGTCACCACAGGGGAGGAAGAGCAGCAGACTAAAGCGGGAGAACTCGTGGTCGTGTCCGAAAGTGACACAGAAGATGCCGTTGCCGTTACACCCGGTGACGTCGAGGTCGCCGCGGACACCGAGTTGGCACCCGTCACCGCCACGGACGACGGTCAGATTGACGACCTGGACCCCCTGATGCCCCTGATGATCCCGGGTTCCGAGGCCTTCCCCCTGGAGGTGGAGACGGAGTCGCCCCCCACCGGTGCCCAGGAAGCCGAGGAAGCGCCGAGCCTGGCAGAGCCTCCCACACAGGCCTCCTCCGGCTTCCCCCTGCCCACGCCCTTCCCCTTGGGCGAGCCGGCCGACTCTGAGCCCTCCTTCTACCTGGACCTGACCGAGACCCCCACCCTGCTGCCCCCTCAAGACCCCGAGCCCATCACCGAGGCGGGTGGTGACCCGGAGGTGCCCCTCTGGCCGAAGGAGGAGGACGATCGCGTAAAGGTCGCCGTCGCAGAAAACGACACGGCAACCTTTTCGGCCGCCACGGTGCTATCGGGAGACGGGGAGGCGGACCACGGCCCCGCAGCCTACCCCCGCCTCCTGGACGCAGACTCCGAGCTGGACTACCAGTATGACAGCGCAGACGCCTTCCTCCCGGTGAGTTCCACCCTCCTCCTCCTCCTCCTCCTCCTGGAAGTTTCAGCGGCCTGCCACTGCTCCCAGCTCCTGACTGCTCTATCCACAGTCTGACCTGTTTCCCTGCTGCTCCTTCACTGTCTTTCACTCGTGATGTTCTCCTGGTTTTGCTTCTGATTTGGAAAAAAAATTGCTGCTTCAGTACCAGCTACAGCAGCAGTTTTTTTTTTGGTGTGAATATTTTCATATTTCAGCATTTGATTATCCATGGTAACAGCTTAGATTTTAAAGCTTTTTTTTTTATCCATGGTAACATTTTAGAGTTTAAAGCTCTTTTTTTTTTTTGAAAGCACCCTGTGTGTGTTTGAGACAATGGCTACGTTTACATGTGCACAGTATTTCTGATACTGGCTCAAATCCTGGTCTAGAATCCTGGTCTGAAAAACAACAGCTAACAGGACACCATGCTTACATGCTTCCTTCCTTATCATAGATAATACAGGAATATCCCAGCTACCTTATGCAGCTCATTTGGGTTATTGTAAACAGGATGTGGGGTTGATATCTGCCAACTCATCATAAACATGAATACTTTAGTATCCTGCATTATAAGGGAATCTTGGTGATGGTGTAAACTCAGAGTGAGAAAGCGAGGAATTGTGTGTGTGTGTCTTTAACCTCCTAAGACTGTGTGTGTTTCTGTGTATGTGTGCGGGGGACACAGGGGGACGAGGGCTCCTATGTGAGCTGGGGTTCCTCAGCTTGTCCCTGTGTGGAGAAGGTCCAGGGTTCCCCGCTGCTGCCCGTCAGAGTGGAGCGGAAGATAACCTTGCTAGCCCGCAACCTGCACCTCTACGAGGTACAACACAGCCACAGAATACCACACACAAACCACCATAATCCACGCACACGCACGCACACACACACACACACACACACACACACACACACACACACACACACACACACACACACAGCTGGAGATTACGAACACTGTGGGTTTGTGGTGTGCAGGACAACGACTTGGACTATGAGTGTGTGCTGGTGATCGAGGGGCGGACGGTGGTGGTGGACGCCTACGTGGAGATGGATGAGATGAACCCCTCCGTCTTCGACATCACCTGTCAACTACACCAGGTCTGGCACTCAGTGTTTTACTCAATTCATTCTCTGGCTGTAATTGATGCAGAATTATATTATTTATTATTATTATTAATTCTATTTTAACTCAACTCGACACATTCTTGTGAAGACAATAACTCCAGACCAATAACATTACATGAAGGACATCATCTGACATCATCATCTGAGTAAATTTGCATATTAATGAGGAAAAACTCAGTATAAACCCTTAATACTTTAACATAGAGTTGGCATTCATGCCACCCAGGGCATAGTAGTAGTGTTGTGCAAGGATAAGTATGTTTTACCTCAATATATTTGCCAATTAGAGAAAGTTGATGTCTTTAAATATCTGGGCGTTTGGCTTGACCCAGAACTCGCCTTTAGACCGCACATTGACTCTGTGATTAAAAAAGTAAATTGCAGCTTGAGAATATTATACCGTTCAATTAACTGTTTCACTTTCCATGTAAGAAAACATATTATTTCCCAATTAGTACTTCCTATAATTGATTATGCTGATATTGTTTACCAAAACACCATAGCTTCTCACCTGCGTCCTCTGAATGTTGTGTTCAATAGTCTGTGTAGATTCATTTTAAGATGTCCATATCTCACCCACCATTGTAACATGTATCATTCACTTAACTGGCTATCTCCTAACTCTAGAAGACATTTTCACTGGCTGCAATTCATTTTCAAATGTATCAACTTCAACTACCCATCTTACCTTAACTCATTGAGTGCCAGCCACTTTTGGAGAACGGACGCTCCCTGTGCCAGAGTTTCAGAGCTTTTTTCAGTGATTTCTCGAGGCCCACAGAATATTGTGTGATATTACTATGTAAACAATGAACACGCAAAAAGAACGATGAGACTCTTTTCTATCATCAGCAACAACAGGTTTATTGATATCATTTTCCGTTCTTTAGTTATCAGCCGGAGAAGATAGCTTGATTTAACAAAAAAGAGCCTTTTTTTTCTAGAAGCTGAGATATTGGCCCTTTTGTGAAATTAAACATTTCAAACACATCACTGACTCTGAAGCTAATGTCCTGCTGCCTGGGTCTGTCTGGGTGTTGTGTGTTGTGTGCTGCTCTGCGTGCCCCCCCCCCCCCCCCTCTCCCACTCCTCAACTGCACACTCCTCCTTATGGGAGGTGGCTCTCTGCTGAGTTTGCTCTGCACTGTGAAGGGTGCGCGACCGTCTATGTGCGCGACATCCAGCTTTTTTACAGCTTCCGCGTGTGTTTGTCACCGGCTCCTATGCTTCCAGTTGATAATAATAACAAATCCACGACTGATCATGCGAATTGGCTGTTGCAGCGGACATGGAGGAGCTCAATTGTGGGAGCAGATTGGCTGCTGCTGCTGTAGGCACATCTAACGTTAAAACGCTTCATGCATATCGATGCATACGGATGCGATGCGATTTCCGTTTCCCCAAAGACTTATTCTCTGTTTTTCTCTGCCTTTCTGTTAACCTGGAGAGCACTGTTGCCACCTAAGGGTTCTGTAAAATAGGTTATAGACCTCCAATAGCTATAATAGTTGTACAGGAGATGCGGAAGGCTTTGATCGACGTCCCACCGTCAAAAAACGCATTGGACGTCGAAAGACGTCCGTGGCACTCTACGTCACTATTTAATTGGACGTCGAAAGACGTCCATGGCACTCAATGAGTTAAACAGTACTTAGTCCCCCATATTTCTTTATATCCGCTTAGACACTCCCAATATCCTTCATTTGTTGTCCCCAATACTCTCACTCAATCCGGGCGTAGGGCATTTCATTTCAAAGCACCATCCGATTGGAACAACCTACCAAATTCCCTGCGCTCTACTACCTCACTATTCATGTTTAAAAATGCATTACTTACTCATCTAAAAACAACCTGTTCTTGTTTCTAACTACTTTAACTACTGTAATTTGCCCTTGGGTGTGGGCATGTGTGTGTGTGTACGTGTGTGTGTGTGGGTGTGTATGCGTGTCTGTGTGTGTTATGATTGTGCGAGGTTTGTACCTCTACATGTTCATGTAAACCTGCAACTCTCTTTTGTTGTATTGTTGATGCTTTCTGTTCTTATGTAGGTCCCCCTCTAAAACGAGATGATTCATCTCAAGGGGTTTTCCTTCAATAAAGTTCAATATAATTAATGCATTAATTGAATGCATTAATTAGCTTAATGAATGCTCTCATTAGCATGATGGGCTATGTTTAGTATCATGGTGATTACAGCAAGACATTAGGCAGCTCATGTGTTAGCATGATCTTTTCCACATGCTGGACTTTAGTGTGTTGAACATGAAGCCATCCTGTTGTTTGTTCCAGTATTCATACTCTGCTCCAGCAAAGGAATATAATGCGATGGTGTATGTGAAGAGGAGAGACACCTTCCATGTGGACAGCGCTCACGATCTGTACGGTGAGTTTTCTCTTCTCGTCGCATCGCAGAGGAAATTACACCATACTGTGTCACACTGCATGGAGGGAACTGCTGTAGTCTGGTCTGGTCTGCAGGCCGGTGTGTCTCACTCCAGCTGTGAAGCTTCAGACTGGACCAGCTGTGAAGCTTCAGACTGGACCAGCTGTGAAGCTTCAGACTGGACCAGCTGTGAAGCTTCAGACTGGACCAGCTGTGAAGCTTCAGACTGGACCAGCTGTGAAGCTTCAGACTGGACCAGCTGTGAAGCTTCAGACTGGACCAGCTGTGAAGCTTCAGACTGGACCAGCTGTGAAGCTTCAGACTGGACCAGCTGTGAAACTTCAGACTGGACCAGCTGTGAAGCTTCAGACTGGACCAGCTGTGAAGCTTCAGACTGGACCAGCTGTGAAGCTTCAGACTGGACCAGCTGTGAAGCTTCAGACTGGACCAGCTGTGAAGCTTCAGACTGGACCAGCTGTGAAGCTTCAGACTGGACCAGCTGTGAAGCTTCAGACTGGACCAGCTGTGAAGCTTCAGACTGGACCAGCTGTGTTATTGCTCAGAGACACACATCACTTTAGTGCTTCTTGTTTTTCTCCACTCAACATATGGCTGAAGTCCTCTGAGAGCTTTCACAGCTTTTCTTTCTCCCCCCAAGGACACAACAGTGATCAACACATTAACACTCTTTCACTCCTCCCTATGGACTCTCTCTCTCTCTCTTTCTTTCTTTCACTCTTTCACTCCTCCCTATGGACTCTCTCTCTCTTTATTTTCTTTCTTTCTTTCTCTCACTCTCACTCTCTGCAATGCTCTTCAGAATGATGTTGTCACGTTTGTGAATGGGGCAGTGCACTATGTATCCTCTGAGAATACAATGTAGTTAGTTATGATTATTATTGTTGTGTGTGTGTGTGTGTGTGTGTGTGTGTGTGTGTGTGTGTGTGTGTATGGGAGTTGTTTTGCATACACTGACATATGCTTCAGGTTGCCCAAATACTTCAATGCTATATTATGCTGCTGTTTCCACTGATCTCCCTCTTCTCTGTCTGTTCTCTTCTCTGTCTGTTCAAACAGTGACTCTGTACAACTGTTCTGTCTGTTCTAACAGTGACTCTGTACAACTGTTCTCTGTCTGTTCTAACAGTGACTCTGTACAACTGTTCTCTTCTCTGTCTGTTCTAACAGTGACTCTGTACAACTGTTCTCTGTCTGTTCTAACAGTGACTCTGTACAACTGTTCTCTTCTCTGTCTGTTCTAACAGTGACTCTGTACAACTGTTCTCTGTCTGTTCTAACAGTGACTCTGTACAACTGTTCTCTTCTCTGTCTGTTCTAACAGTGACTCTGTACAACTGTTCTGTCTGTTCTAACAGTGACTCTGTACAACTGTTCTCTGTCTGTTCTAACAGTGACTCTGTACAACTGTTCTCTTCTCTGTCTGTTCTAACAGTGACTCTGTACAACTGTTCTCTGTCTGTTCTAACAGTGACTCTGTACAACTGTTCTGTCTGTTCTAACAGTGACTCTGTACAACTGTTCTCTTCTCTGTCTGTTCTAACAGTGACTCTGTACAACTGTTCTGTCTGTTCTAACAGTGACTCTGTAAAACTGTTCTCTTCTCTGTCTGTTCTAACAGTGACTCTGTACAACTGTTCTCTGTCTGTTCTAACAGTGACTCTGTACAACTGTTCTCTTCTCTGTCTGTTCTAACAGTGACTCTGTACAACTGTTCTCTTCTCTGTCTGTTCTAACAGTGACTCTGTACAACTGTTCTCTTCTCTGTCTGTTCTAACAGTGACTCTGTACAACTGTTCTCTTCTCTGTCTGTTCTAACAGTGACTCTGTACAACTGTTCTCTTCTCTGTCTGTTCTAACAGTGACTCTGTACAACTGTTCTCTTCTCTGTCTGTTCTAACAGTGACTCTGTACAACTGTTCTCTTCTCTGTCTGTTCTAACAGTGACTCTGTACAACTGTTCTGTCTGTTCTAACAGTGACTCTGTACAACTGTTCTCTGTCTGTTCTAACAGTGACTCTGTACAACTGTTCTCTTCTCTGTCTGTTCTAACAGTGACTCTGTACAACTGTTCTCTGTCTGTTCTAACAGTGACTCTGTACAACTGTTCTCTTCTCTGTCTGTTCTAACAGTGACTCTGTACAACTGTTCTCTGTCTGTTCTAACAGTGACTCTGTACAACTGTTCTCTTCTCTGTCTGTTCTAACAGTGACTCTGTACAACTGTTCTGTCTGTTCTAACAGTGACTCTGTACAACTGTTCTCTGTCTGTTCTAACAGTGACTCTGTACAACTGTTCTCTTCTCTGTCTGTTCTAACAGTGACTCTGTACAACTGTTCTCTGTCTGTTCTAACAGTGACTCTGTACAACTGTTCTGTCTGTTCTAACAGTGACTCTGTACAACTGTTCTCTTCTCTGTCTGTTCTAACAGTGACTCTGTACAACTGTTCTGTCTGTTCTAACAGTGACTCTGTAAAACTGTTCTCTTCTCTGTCTGTTCTAACAGTGACTCTGTACAACTGTTCTCTTCTCTGTCTGTTCTAACAGTGACTCTGTACAACTGTTCTCTTCTCTGTCTGTTCTAACAGTGACTCTGTACAACTGTTCTCTTCTCTGTCTGTTCTAACAGTGACTCTGTACAACTGTTCTCTTCTCTGTCTGTTCTAACAGTGACTCTGTACAACTGTTCTCTTCTCTGTCTGTTCTAACAGTGACTCTGTACAACTGTTCTCTTCTCTGTCTGTTCTAACAGTGACTCTGTACAACTGTTCTCTGTCTGTTCTAACAGTGACTCTGTACAACTGTTCTCTGTCTGTTCTAACAGTGACTCTGTACAACTGTTCTCTTCTGTCTGTTCTAACAGTGACTCTGTACAACTGTTCTCTTCTCTGTCTGTTCTAACAGTGATTCTGTACAACTGTTCTCTTCTCTGTCTGTTCTAACAGTGACTCTGTACAACTGTTCTCTGTCTGTTCTAACAGTGACTCTGTACAACTGTTCTCTTCTCTGTCTGTTCTAACAGTGACTCTGTACAACTGTTCTCTGTCTGTTCTAACAGTGACTCTGTAAAACTGTTCTCTGTCTGTTCTAACAGTGACTCTGTACAACTGTTCTCTGTCTGTTCTAACAGTGACTCTGTACAACTGTTCTCTGTCTGTTCTAACAGTGACTCTGTACAACTGTTCTCTGTCTGTTCTAACAGTGACTCTGTACAACTGTTCTCTTCTTTGTCTGTTCTAACAGTGACTCTGTACAACTGTTCTCTGTCTGTTCTAACAGTGACTCTGTAGAACTGTTCTCTTATCTGTCTGTTCTAACAGTGACTCTGTACAACTGTTCTCTTCTCTGTCTGTTCTAACAGTGACTCTGTACAACTGTTCTCTGTCTGTTCTAACAGTGACTCTGTACAACTGTCCTCTTCTCTGTCTGTTCTAACAGTGACTCTGTACAACTGTTCGGTGGGCCGGTCAGACTGCAGTCGTTGTCACACGGCTGACCAGAGGTACGGGTGTGTGTGGTGCGGAGGTGCTCAGACCAGCTGCCTGTATTCAGACTCATGTGGTGAACCCGTAGAGCAGACCTGCCCAGCCCCGGTCATCCACAGCGTGAGTACAACCTGCTACCTCTTCACTCACTTTTGGGGACATGCAACTTGAGTTTTAGGCTGGTTAGAGACACAACTTGGCATCATTTTCCAGAGGTGCTGCTGGTTTGTGTTTCATACAGACGATCTTGTAATGTTAGTACGGGACTTAGGGCGCATTCAGATACGATCCGTCGCTCGCAATGCCCCCCCCCCCCCCTCCCCGCGCTCCATTCATAGTCAATGGGGGACGTAGTCCGTCAGGCTCCGGCAGCGGGCGATGCAGGGGTTTATGTGAAAAATATACAGAGGTCGCATGGCGAGAGAGCTCAGGGCGATCCAACTTTTGGGGGATGTTGTCCTACATCACGAACACAGGGTCACACACACACACACACACACACACACACACACACACACACACACACACACACACACACACAGCTTTGCTCTGTTTCACTCTTCTCTTCTTTGAGTTGTGGCTCTTTTAAGTCCTACTTAACTCATTGAGTGCCAGCCACTTTTGGAGAACGGACGCTCCCAGTGCCAGAGTTTTCAGAGCGTTTTCAGTGATTTCTCGAGGCCCACAGAATATTGTGTGATATTACTATGTAAACACCGAACACGCAAAAAGAACAAGGAGACTCTATTGTATCATCAGCAAAAAAAAGTTTATTGATACCATTTTCCGTTCTTTAGTTATGAGCCGGAGAAGATAGGTTGTTTTCAGCGTTTTCAGGCATTTCAAATTAAAAGCTGAGATATTCAGCCTTTTGTGAAATGCAGCATTTCAAGCACATTCACTGACTCTAGATACGGTAATATTTTCTGATGTAGTGATGTGGTGTAGTTGTGTCCTGCCCATGGTCCTGCCCTGCGTGCCCCACCCCCCCTCCCCCCCCCCCTCAGCTGAAAACTCCTCCCCACACTAGTAACACACAGCCTCGCACCAAGCGTCTCTAGGAAGCCTGGGAAGCGCCGCCTCCCAGGCAGCGCAACATGGAGAAGCCACACGCGGACTGCAGTGAAAGGTTTGGCTTTTCAGTGTCGCGCTGCTGCTTTTCTAGCGGCTAATCATGTGGAGAAACTATGCTGACAGACAGACAGAGGCAGAAGGACTCAGTTGTGTGCGCGGATTGACTGTGTTCGCACGCACCGTCAGTTGCAGCCAGAACAATCTACATGGCTCTGGATTGCAGCATGAGCGGGTTCTCTTTCATCAAGGCTAATTCAGGCTGTGTATTCCTGACATTTCTGTAATCTGGAGAGCACTGTCGCCACCTAAGGGTTCTGTAAAATAGGTTATAGACCTCCAATAGCTACTATAGTTGTACAGGAGCTGCGGAAGGCTTTGATCGACGTCCCACCGTCAAAAAACGCATTGGACGTCGAAGGACGTCCGTGGCACTCTACGTCACTATTTAATTGGACGTCGAAGGACGTCCATGGCATTCAATGAGTTAAAATAAACAAATCAATTATTATTATAATTTTTTATTTATCCTTTATTTAACCAGGAGAAAAAAACCCATTGAGACATGTAGTCTCTTTTGCAAGGGTGACCTGGCCAAGAGGGCAGCAACATAGAATCATACAATTAAGAACAGTACAATTGCAAGAATACTAAAAACAAGGGATATACACAGATCTGTTCAATAAAACAATAAAACAGCACCTTATGAAAAACAGTTGCATCCTTCCTTTACAAAATTTTGTGCAAGCATTTTGAACTCCCCAAGAGTCACTAAGGCATCAAGGTGGAGTACACTTTGCAATTAAAATCTAAACAAGTAAAAGGAGGAAAGGGCCTTTGTTTTGGATTGTGGCTCTTGCACAGATTTTGTGTGTCATTGTGGCTCCTGAGTAGGACACGTTTACGTAGCGCTGTGAGGAATCACTTACTATGTTGTTAAAGGGATACGCCAACATTTTGGGAGATTCACCTATTTATTTTCTATATTTCCAACAGTAAATAGAGAATGTGGATGCCTTTATCATCACTGTGCAAAGAGCGGTACATCCCTCACTGCTACTTAGCTTAGCGCTACAATGGTAGTGAAGGGTACAGCTGCCTACTCCTGTTCAGTCGCTCAAAATACACATTGCAACAGAGCCAGAAACACTCACATGTACATGTTGTGACTCGTGTACTCACCACGCCATGAAATAATAATCCAAAGTTACTGGAAACGGTCATTTTCAAAAAGGTGTATTTTCCACCTGATAACTCAAGTTGTCCACACAATAGATCTGTCATTTTGCTCATTAGCCAAGAATCGACAAATGGCCCAAAACAATCCTCTCATCCAAAACAAGTCAAGCCTTCCTGTCTCCCCTCAGATCGAGCCACTGTCTGGGCTGTTGGAAGGAGGGACGCTGCTCACCATCTCAGGCTCCAACCTGGGCCAGAAGGCTGAAGACATCCTCTACTCGGTGACCGTAGCCGGGGTCCCCTGCACCGTCATCCCACGCTTCTACGAGGTCTCCTCCAGGTACAGACAAGCTGCTTTTTCTTTTATTATTATTATTATTATTATTATTATTTTTCTTTCTGATTTCCCCCCATTTTCTCCCCAATTGTACTTGGCCAATTCCCCCCCCCTGCTGCCCCGGTGACGACCTGCGTTTTCTGTGTCTGAAGGATTCCCTCATGCGTTGAGCCAGTTTCTTGATATTGGGGACTATAAAACCCATTGAAAATGCATTGTATCATCACAGTATTACTTTACTTTACTTTATTTGTTTATTTGGACGGGACAATGCACAATTAATGAACACATAAAACATGAAATGGATACAGTCACCTGAAACATGGTAAAAGTGTAAAGAATGGTGGATTTAGCACAAGGCTAGATTCCATCCGCAGTCCCTAAACATAAAAACAGAGGAATATAAAACAGTAAGAGCTACATACATAATTAATAGAACACACTCAAAAAGAAATATAGATAGTGAGGTACACTCAAAAATATAAAAACGACAGAAAACATACTATAAATGATTCATTGTGTTAATTCTAAAACTTTATGGCCATCAGTCTGAGCATAAGGATATTTGTCTAAATGCCTGAAACGTGCAGATGTTGGAGATGTGATCCACCTGTCAGCAGCCTGGTTCATGGATATTGACAAACTGTGATTTCTGACCTCCAGGATCGTGTGCAGGACCAAGGCTAGTGGAGGAGAGAAGGTGGGCGAGGTTTCTGTTGAAGTGAGCGGAGGAGAGTTTGGCCTGTCCAGCCAGAGGTTCAGCTACCAGGTAACAGATTAGATTCAATTAGATATAATCAGATTCAATTAGATTAGATGAATCTTTAATTAGACCCTGGGGAAAGTGGGCGGCTGCAGCAGCAAAGATGAATATAGGATATTAATAAGAATAGAGCAAATGGAGGTTATTAAACATAATGCAACCAACAATAACATGACTAGAACATATTAAAGGATGGCTTTACCGATTATCAACCCACTTTGTATCATTATAATGTCGTTAATATAAGCAGATGGGCAGTGTTTACCTTCGCTATATGTTTTCCACTGAGAAGTCCAACTCCATTTGTCCGGCTTGCAGAAACTCCGCCCCCCGCCTGCTGCAAGTCATTAAGGCAGGTTAAGGCTCTCGATGTGATTCTTGGTGGTTGTGCGCATACTTAAAACATAAAGAAACAATAACAGCTGCCATGGAAGCTGAATCGACAGAGTCCTCAGAGCAGATTCTGCGTCTCGAGCAGCTTCTGCAGTTCTGTTGTGATGCATTGTGACACAACACGTCACAACGGAGCGTTTTGCCAGAGGAGGAAATGGGAGCTCTCTGTGTGGAAAACATATAGTGAAGGTAAACACTGCCCATGTGCTTATATTAACCACATTATAATGATACAACGTGGGCTGATCATCGGTAAAGCCGTCCTTTAAGTAGAAATATAAGCGTTAAAACATATGTATGCAGGATGTGCGAAATAACTAGTAGAACATACTGAGGCAAAACGTGAACGGGGGAAATATGTACATTGTGATAATATATAGAAAATGTATTCAGTATGAAAATACAGTAAAGATGCAAAAAATCAAGATGTAGCAAATGAGGATATGAAAAAGAAAAACTGAATTTACAACACTTCCCCCTCAGGACCCGTTTGTGATGGGGGTGTCCCCGGAGAGGGGGCCCAAGGCTGGAGGAACGTCTCTGACCATAACTGGCCGCAACCTGCTGACTGGCCGTCCCACCAACCTCGCCGTCACCATAGGAGGGGTACCCTGCAAAATGTGAGACACACACGCATACACAAGCATGCACGCACGCGCACATCCACACACACACACACACACACACACACACACACACACCTCCATGCTTCACTTCAGAGAAAAGACAATTTCCCTTCAGTGATGAATAAAATCTTGTATTTATTGATGTATGGTATTCTATATTGTTTTTCTCCTCACCTCTCCCTCTTTGATTTCCTCCTCCTCGTCCTCCTCCAGAGAGCCGAAGGTGCAGGAGTCCAGTGTGCTGTGTGTGACAGGCAGCAGTGATAAGACAGGAGATCACCGGGTCACGCTGCACTATGGCATCACCAGCCAGCGCCACCTCCACACTGCCACCTACCACTACACACACAACCCCAACATCACCCATGCCACGCCCGCCAAGAGCTTCCTGGAGTAAGTGTGTGTGTGTGTGTGTGTGTGTGTGTGTGTGTGTGTGTGTGTGTGTGTCTGTGTCTGTGTCTGTGTCTGTGCTTCTCCTCATTGGTTGATAGCCTGGTAAAGCCATGCTGATCACGTGACCTCACATTCTGTTTCGCTCCATGGATCAGTCTGGATTTCCACCCGCCCCCCAGCGATTTCCAGAAATTACAATGTAACCTGGCCAATCAGGGACCTGCGTCGTAGTTGACAACGTACCCGGCCAATCAGGCCCACGCTGGTGTCTCCCGAAGCAACGAGCGGCAACGTTAACGTTAGTAGAGTAAACAGCCGTAAGTGCAGTTATTACAGAAATAGACTCAACAACTAAACAAGAATAAGAGGATGCACCTGCTGAGTTTCTAGAAAAGAAACGTTTTCACCGTTCTCTCGAGTGGATTTGAATTTGATTTGGCGATGCTGATTGACTGAAGGAGTTGTTTGTCAAGGCAAGTAGTCCCGCCCACTGAAATCACTGAACGGCTGGAAGTCCAGACCAGTCCATGGTCCAGACTGATACGTAGAGCCAAACAGGATGTGAGGTCATGTGATTAGGATGGTTTTAATCAGTCTAATTAAACATTTGCTCACAGAGAATACTGTAAATGTTTTTGGGCAGCTAACCCAATTAAAATAATGTCATTAATAAGAGTTTTTACTGTCCAATGCAGTTTAACCCATTGATACCTGATGCAGCATTTGTGTGTATCCCTTTAAGACCGCGAACCGTGTGACGCGGTTTGCTTTCTTAAAGGTATACACACACAAATGAGGGATATACACAGGGAATTCATGGGGAATCACAAAGTCCTATTTTTTTATTCTATTGACATGGAAATATTCCAATGAAAAGATAGATGGACATAAAGGGAAATAGTGCAAGTCTGAAGGCTCTTCTCTCTGTGTGCAGCGGCGGGCGCCTGATCTACGTCTCGGGCCACAACCTGGACGTGGTGCAGGAGCCCAGGATGGTGGTGTCCCTCTCTCCCTTTGAGTCCATCAGCCAGGCCAGGAGGAGGAGGAGGAGGAGGAGGAGGAAGAGGAGTGGAGAACGGGAGGCTGGCAGGCCTCCTAGCTGTCCTGGAGACCCGCTCTGCCCCAACAAGCAGGTGTGTGTGTGTGTGTGTGTGTGTGTGTGTGTGTGTGTGTGTGTGTGTGTTTGGGTGTAACTAAAGTACGACTGAGCGATACGGTTCAAATCAATATCACGATCATCACAACGATTTTCCCCCCTGTGTCGATATATACCACGGCTCACGTATACACAATCTTGTTAAATCCAGTTGAACTGAAGGGTTATGTTAGGTGTGATGTAATATTCAAAATCAAATACTATTCCTTAAATGTTTGTTACTTCAATTTGCCAATATGATCATGATGTGAGTCCACTGAAAGACGATAAACAATAATATTGAATTATCGCCCAGCCCTACTTACAAGCAATCTGTTCAGCTTGTTCAACATATCAAAAGTTAAAGCCTTCAAAAACGGCCTTATTCACTTGAGCAGGTGTGTTATGTCACATGATATGTCACATGATATGTCACACATCAGGGAAATGAACACATTTCTCATAGTAGTATTGCTCTAGTCTAACATATTTCCCTTCCAAACCTGAGCCTCGTCTGTCAAGTGAAAACCAAACTGACAGCTACTTGCTGCTCCTTGATCAACCTGCTGTGTTCTCACTCAGTTCAAGCAGAGCTGCGAGGTCAACTCCTCCTCCCTGATCCTGTGTCGCTCTCCCACGGTGGACTCCTCTGTCTGGGGGTCAAAGGTCACCGTGGAGTTCCTGCTGGAGAACCTGCGCTTCGACTTCAGCGGCCTGAACCCACAGGCCTTCAGCTACGAGCCCAACCCCGTCCTAAAACCCCTCAACCAGCAGGAGCCGCTCAAGGCCTACCGCTACAACCCGGGCAGCTTCATCCAGCTGGAGGTCAGGTCATGTCACACCCAGCGGGAGAAGTGTTGGCGTTATTTCATGAAGCAGCGATAGTGCTGTTAGTGTGTTCACTGCCACTACCTGGGTCACTATATCTAGTTTCAAGTTCACTGCCACTACCTGGGTCACTACATCTAGTTTATGTTCACTGCCACTACCTGGGTCACTACATCTAGTTTATGTTCACTGCCACTACCTGGGTCACTATATCTAGTTTCAAGTTCACTGCCACTACCTGGGTCACTACATCTAGTTTCAAGTTCACTGCCACTACCTGGGTCACTACATCTAGTTTATGTTCACTGCCACTACCTGGGTCACTACATCTAGTTTATGTTCACTGCCACTACCTGGGTCACTACATCTAGTTTCAAGTTCACTGCCACTACCTGGGTCACTACATCTAGTTTATGTTCACTGCCACTACCTGGGTCACTACATCTAGTTTATGTTCACTGCCACTACCTGGGTCACTATATCTAGTTTCAAGTTCACTGCCACTACCTGGGTCACTACATCTAGTTTCAAGTTCACTGCCACTACCTGGGTCACTACATCTAGTTTCAAGTTCACTGCCACTACCTGGGTCACTATATCTAGTTTCAAGTTCACTGCCACTACCTGGGTCACTACATCTAGTTTCAAGTTCACTGCCACTACCTGGGTCACTACATCTAGTTTCAAGTTCACTGCCACTACCTGGGTCACTACATCTAGTTTCAAGTTCACTGCCACTACCTGGGTCACTACGTCTAGTTTATGTTCACTGCCACTACCTGGGTCACTACATCTAGTTTATGTTCACTGCCACTACCTGGGTCACTACATCTAGTTTATGTTCACTGCCACTACCTGGGTCACTACATCTAGTTTATGTTCACTGCCACTACCTGGGTCACTACATCTAGTTTATGTTCACTGCCACTACCTGGGTCACTACATCTAGTTTCAAGTTCACTGCCACTACCTGGGTCACTACATCTAGTTTATGTTCACTGCCACTACCTGGGTCACTACATCTAGTTTATGTTCACTGCCACTACCTGGGTCACTATATCTAGTTTCAAGTTCACTGCCACTACCTGGGTCACTACATCTAGTTTCAAGTTCACTGCCACTACCTGGGTCACTACATCTAGTTTCAAGTTCACTGCCACTACCTGGGTCACTATATCTAGTTTCAAGTTCACTGCCACTACCTGGGTCACTACATCTAGTTTCAAGTTCACTGCCACTACCTGGGTCACTACATCTAGTTTCAAGTTCACTGCCACTACCTGGGTCACTACATCTAGTTTCAAGTTCACTGCCACTACCTGGGTCACTACGTCTAGTTTATGTTCACTGCCACTACCTGGGTCACTACATCTAGTTTATGTTCACTGCCACTACCTGGGTCACTACATCTAGTTTATGTTCACTGCCACTACCTGGGTCACTACATCTAGTTTATGTTCACTGCCACTACCTGGGTCACTACATCTAGTTTATGTTCACTGCCACTACCTGGGTCACTACATCTAGTTTCAAGTTCACTGCCACTACCTGGGTCACTACGTCTAGTTTATGTTCACTGCCACTACCTGGGTCACTACATCTAGTTTCAAGTTCACTGCCACTACCTGGGTCACTACGTCTAGTTTATGTTCACTGCCACTACCTGGGTCACTACATCTAGTTTCAAGTTCACTGCCACTACCTGGGTCACTACATCTAGTTTCAAGTTCACTGCCACTACCTGGGTCACTACATCTAGTTTATGTTCACTGCCACTACCTGGGTCACTACATCTAGTTTATGTTCACTGCCACTACCTGGGTCACTACATCTAGTTTCAAGTTCACTGCCACTACCTGGGTCACTACATCTAGTTTATGTTCACTGCCACTACCTGGGTCACTACATCTAGTTTATGTTCACTGCCACTACCTGGGTCACTACATCTAGTTTATGTTCACTGCCACTACCTGGGTCACTACATCTAGTTTATGTTCACTGCCACTACCTGGGTCACTACATCTAGTTTATGTTCACTGCCACTACCTGGGTCACTACATCTAGTTTATGTTCACTGCCACTACCTGGGTCACTACGTCTAGTTTCAAGTGTGAACAAAGCCTATGTCTCCCCTAAAAAGCTTTAGAAAACGCTCCACACCACTTCAGAAGAAGCCACGCAGAGTATCTATTTCCATAGCTGCTTTCCATTCACATGCACATGCTAAGCACACGCTAAAAACACGCTAAGCACACGCTACCCGTTGGTTTCATCAAAAAGGCAGTGGTAGGTTGAAAAAAGCATAATGTGTGAAAAGACGAGCAGTTGAATCCAAGACTGGCTGATGAAGGCCTGCTGCCACAGCCGTGCTTCTGTAGCTCCAAGTAAGTGGAGATGGTTGTTGGCACTGTGGTGTCTGTCTTAGTGGAGATGGTTGTTGGCACTGTGGTGTTTGTCTTAGTGGAGATGGTTGTTGGCACTGTGGTGTCTGTCTTAGTGGAGATGGTTGTTGGCACTGTGGTGTCTGTCTTAGTGGAGATGGTTGTTGGCACTGTGGTGTTTGTCTTAGTGGAGATGGTTGTTGGCACTGTGGTGTCTGTCTTAGTGGAGATGGTTGTTGGCACTGTGGTGTCTGTCTTAGTGGAGATGGTTGTTGGCACTGTGGTGTTTGTCTTAGTGGAGATGGTTGTTGGCACTGTGGTGTCTGTCTTAGTGGAGATGGTTGTTGGCACTGTGGTGTTTGTCTTAGTGGAGATGGTTGTTGGCACTGTGGTGTCTGTCTTAGTGGAGATGGTTGTTGGCACTGTGGTGTCTGTCTTAGTGGAGATGGTTGTTGGCACTGTGGTGTCTGTCTTAGTGGAGATGGTTGTTGGCACTGTGGTGTCTGTCTTAGTGGAGATGGTTGTTGGCACTGTGGTGTCTGTCTTAGTGGAGATGGTTGTTGGCACTGTGGTGTCTGTCTTAGTGGAGATGGTTGTTGGCACTGTGGTGTTTGTCTTAGTGGAGATGGTTGTTGGCACTGTGGTGTCTGTCTTAGTGGAGATGGTTGTTGGCACTGTGGTGTCTGTCTTAGTGGAGATGGTTGTTGGCACTGTGGTGTTTGTCTTAGTGGAGATGGTTGTTGGCACTGTGGTGTCTGTCTTAGTGGAGATGGTTGTTGGCACTGTGGTGTTTGTCTTAGTGGAGATGGTTGTTGGCACTGTGGTGTCTGTCTTAGTGGAGATGGTTGTTGGCACTGTGGTGTCTGTCTTAGTGGTGGAAGTCTGAGCAACAGTAGCATGAATTATGTTCTCTGCAAGGTCACTACAGTGAAATAAAACTAAGGTGAAAACCAGGCGCTAAAAACATAACTGAAACTGAAATCAAAATGCAAACTAGACTTTAAATGAAAACTAGATTTTCTACTAAAACTAAAAGTAAATGTTTGACAACTTGTAAAAATAACTAAAATAAAATAAACATGGTTGATGTGTGTGTGTATGATATATATATATATATATATATATATATATATATATATATATATATACTATATATATATATATATATATATATATATATATATATATATATATATATATATATATATATATATATAGTGTAGGCCTATGTATTTTTGTTTTCTGTATGTTGTGTCTTTGTATAGGTACCATCAAGGACCACTTTGGAAATAAGTGTTTTAATTAATGCTTTAAGTGCTATCCTCTGGGATTTTTTAATTTGTGGTGTCATGTTTTTTTTAAAATAATAGTGTTATTTTGAAAATGTGATGTGTGTGTATGTATGTATACTGATCGTCATGTGTATGTATGTATACCGATCATCTCCCTTCTCAACATCTTCACCCCCACCCATGTGTTTGCAGGGGGAGAACTTGGACCTGGCCATCAGTAAGGAGGAGGTGGTGGTGTTGGTGGGGGAGGGGGTGTGTGCTGTGAAGACTCTGACCAGGAACCACCTGTACTGCGAGCCACCGCCCCAGCAGCCGGCCCCGGGGCCCAACGGCAAGAGACGCGAGGGCTCGGACAATCTGCCCGAGTTCACCGTGAGTCCACCGCTGTTCACCCGGACTTGAACACACGGCTCCCAAAAGTCTCATTTAGCTCACTTACGCTGAATGACATTTTTAGGTTGTAGTCACATCATTTCCAAACAAAGCAACTGGAATGCCATGTGACAGGGACACACACTGCTGTTAGAAGCCCTGTACTGGCACAGGTGGGCCATGCTGCTGTCGGTTTGTACCAGGCTCTGCAGGAGAAGAACAGCTGGAGGGAGATGGCCTGGAAGTGACCAAAATTGACCAGTGCATGAAAAAACAATGTTTCTACCTGCCGTGTCTCACCTTACGTGTGTGTGTGTGTGTGTGTGTGTGTGTGTGTGTGTGTGTGTGTGTGTGTGTTTCAGGTCCAGATGGGCAACCTGAACTTCTCCCTGGGCAAGGTTCAGTACGACAGCCTGAGCCTGTCCACCTTCCCTCTGGAGGCCCAGATAGGAGTTGGGGTCGGGGCGTCCTTCGTGGCTCTCATCGTTCTCATCATAGTGCTGATCTACAGGTGTGTGTGTGTGTGTGTGTGTGTGTGTGTGTGTGTGTGTGTGTAGGGGTGCTCCGATCCGGCTAAGCCACGATCCGATCCGATTCCGATTCCTGGGGTCACGATCCGATTCCAGAATCGATTCTCGATTCCAACGATTCTCGACTCCAGAATCTAGAATCGATTCTCAATTATGTAGTTTTATATTGCAATAACACACAAAGGTAAATGTAAGACAAAAAATGACAAATGTATTAATGCTGAACTTCAAATTCAACTTCTGAAGTATTATAGTCAGGGCCTAAATTCATTTTGCAAACTAGGGGGGAATTCCCCCCTTATGTTCTTCAGATAAGATGGATTTATAGGCTGGGGGGGATCTGTAGACTTTGAGAAGGATTTGTAGATTTTGGGGGGAATACATTAACCAGAGTTCTTAAGTGCAAGAGGTGGTGGCACCGTGGCAGTACAGTACACAAATGACATGAACATTTGGACACTTATTCAGCCGGTATCTTGCATGTTGCCTTCAGATGCACTGTAAAAAAAAAAAATTTTTTTTTTTTTTTTTTTTTTACAATACAAATAAGAATCGATTCTTGGGAGTTTGGAATCGATCCAGGAATTGTGGCATTAAGAATCGCGATCCTTTCAGAATTGATTTTTTGGAGCACCCCTATGTGTGTGTGTGTTTTCTTCACAATTGTACTTGACCAATCCCGCCTGACACATGACCGATGTCACCGATGTCACAACGAGGTGTTTCACCTGCAGGATGTAGCCGGGGGAGGATCACGCTATTTTTTTTATTTTTGCCTTTTTGCATTGTGGCCCAGTTTGACCCTGCTGTCAACCCTAAGCTTTAGCAGGGTGGTTCTGTGCAGTCGACTTACCCAGGTCGACCACAGTTTCAGGGTCACTAATCCGGTGTGAAATGGTATTACTTGTCCCTTCTCCTCCGTCCCTGCCCCCCTCCCTCCATTCATTCTCTGTATCTGTCCCTTTCAGGAGGAAGAGCAAGCAGGCTCTGAGGGACTACAAGAAGGTCCAGATCCAACTGGAGAACCTGGAAACCAGTGTGAGAGACCGCTGCAAGAAAGAGTTCACAGGTAAAGAGTGCGAGAAGGGGAAAGTGAGACAAAGAAAAAACCAACGACTTATTCCTTCTGAAAGCAACTTTTCTTTAGCTGACAAAGACTGTGTTGCACAGGGTTAGGGTTAAGACTGTGTTGCACAGGGTTAGGGTTAGGGTTAAGACTGTGTTGCACAGGGTTAGGGTTAGGGTTAAGACTGTGTTGCACAGGGTTAGGGTTAGGGTTAAGACTGTGTTGCACAGGGTTAGGGTTAAGACTGTGTTGCACAGGGTTAGGGTTAAGACTGTGTTGCACAGTTGATTTCACTACTGTTGACAAAATGTCGTATTACTGCTTTGGATAAGAGCGTCTGCTGAATGACCTAATGTCATGTAATGTAATGAAGAGAGAGAGAGAGAGGAAGGAGGATCTGATGGGAAAAGCCAGAGACGGAAGAACGCTGAAGTTTGTTTTTCTTCCCGGGGGCCAACAGATCCACTTTGTTTTCTTATCAAATTATCTTGTTAACATCAATCCTCCCAGATGAACTTCTCAGATCCTCCATGGAGGAGCCAGTTTAATTTGAGCCTATTGTCAATATTTAGCCGCTCTCACCTCCCAGCACATTTTCCGACCATCCACTTTCAGCATTCAGCATCCCATCATTCAGTCCATTAATTACAGTGGATAGCATCATGCTAAACAGATATGGGACCAGTAGGACCACACAATAAAGTGGCACGGTGGCATGGTGGTTAGCACTGTCTCACAGCAAGAAGGTTGTGAGTTCGATTCTCCACCCCGGTCCTTGCTGTGTGGAGTTAGTAGTAGTAGTAGTAGTAGTAAACGGTTTTTATTTATTGAGGACTAAAAAACAGATGTACAAATGGCAATCATAGATTGAATTGTGAGTACATCATTACAAGTATAAAAAGGCAAAACAACAAACATACAACAGTTTAATTAGTTGTTTAAAAGTCTGATCATGTAGGGGATGGCACTTTTTTTGTACCGCTCTGTGTTGCAGTAGGCCAGGTCAAGGTTATTTGAGGAGCGGGTTAAGCGATGGCTTATTACGCCTCGCTCAGGTGGAAGCCAGCTCCTGAATTGGTCAGACCGTCGGAGCGAGGTGGCAAACGCCCTGGTGAGGTCTTCGCGCCGGGAGCTGAGGGAGGGGAGCCCTAGGCGGCTACAGGCATCCCTGTAAGATGTAAAGTCCCGGCCCAGGATGATCCGCACCGCCCTGCGTTGGACTCTCTCGATGGCCTTTGATTGGACACCAGTAAGGCCTGAGTGCCAGACTGGAGCAGCGTATTCCAGGGTTGGTCGGATGTAGATTGTGAAGATGGAGGTGAGATCGTCAGGTGGGATGGCGGAGTTTTTGAGGCGTCTGAGGAGGAACAGCCGCTGGCTGGCTTTTTTACAAAGGTGGTCCACCTGTTCGGACCACTTCAGGTTGGACTGGATATGGTTTCCCAAGATCTTCAGGGTGGGGACGCTCTGGAGTTCGAGGTCATTTATTGTTAGTTTGCATTTGCAAAGTTTGCATGTTTTCCGTGTTTGCGTGGGTTTCCTCTGGGTGCTCTGGTTTCCTCCCACAGTCTAAAGATATGCAGCTGTGTTTGTGTAGTATCGCAATGTATATAATCTAGTAAAATGTATGTAACCTATATTAACTAACCATTGGCCCCCATGTCTCCATCCCACCTCCAGACCTGATGACAGAGATGATGGACATGTCCAGTGACCTGGTGGGCTCGGGGATCCCCTTCCTGGACTACCGGATGTACGCCGAGCGCATCTTCTTCCCCGGCCACCGGGAGTCACCGTTGCGCCGGGACCTGGACGTTCAGGAGTGCCGCAGGCAGACAGTGGAGCAGGGCCTGGTGCAGCTGTCCAACCTGCTCAACAGTAAACTCTTCCTCACCAAGGTAGTCATCATCATCATCAGGACAAGAACTAAACAGAGGGATGTGAAACATTTACCTTGGTCACTCACACCCCTCTTCCTCCTCCTCCTCCTCCTCCTCCCTCCTCCTCCTCCTCCTCCTCCTCCTCAGTTCATCCACACTCTGGAGAGCCAGCGGACGTTCTCTCCCAGAGACCGGGCCTATGTGGCCTCCCTCCTGACGGTGGCGCTGCACGGCAAGCTGGAGTATTTCACCGACATCCTCAAAACCCTCCTCAACGACCTAGTGGAGCAGTATGTGGCCAAGAACCCCAAACTCATGCTGCGCAGGTAAGAGGAGGAACAAGGGTGTTGCTGTCTTTACTGACTCTTCCACGGGCTGCCATATGTAAGGGCATAGGTTGAACTTGTAAGTAAAGCTTCACCATTGGTACAACCTTGTGTTGTCCTTCTCTGCAGAACGGAGACGGTGGTGGAGAAGCTGCTGACCAACTGGATGTCCATCTGCCTCTACGCCTTCCTCAGGGTCAGTCCAAAATGTTACAACCATAAACGAAATCAAAATGTTAGAACCACACATAAAAAGACAACTTCCTCCATAAAATGCTTGCTGTCTCAGAAGGCTGACTGATGACTTTTGCTTAGGAAAACATTACATTTAATCAGGACTTGTGACTGGAAGATTTTCCGGTTTAACAAAATGTGCTGTTGAACTGCCTTCAAGCAACACACTTAACCCCAAGCAATACCATTGCTCAGTGGCCACCAGTAGGTGGCTGTGGTTGTACTGGCCAGCTCCCAGTGTGAATGTGAAGCTGGGTGTTGCTGCACAATAGACCCTTCTCACGGGGGGCATTTTGTGTCGAAAAGGCAGGGTAAACACAGGTGTAGGTGTAGTTGGTTTTATGTTTCGTGTACACTCGAAACATTACATTTTTTAAATTTTCGAAACACAGTTGAGAACCACTGCTAATTGACGTGTGTGTGTGTGTGTGTGTGTGTGTGTGTGTGTGTGCGTGCGTGTGCGTGTGTGTGTGTGTCTGTGTGTGTGTGCGCGTGCGTGCGTACGTGGGGTGCGTGTGTGTGTGTCTCCTGTGCAGGACTCAGCTGGGGAGCCCCTCTTTATGCTGTTCAGGGCCATAAAGCACCAGGTAGATAAAGGGCCGGTGGACGCCGTGACGGGCAAAGCCAAGTACACACTCAACGACAACCGGCTGCTACGAGAGGATGTGGAGTACAAGACCCTGGTACACACACACACACAGACACACTCACACACACACACTAGGGCTAAGAATCTTCACTGGCCTCACGATTCGATTCGATTACGATTCAGAGGGCTACGATTCGATTCGATTACGATTATCGATGCATCTCGATGCATCTTCAATCGATGCATCACTTTTTTCCCAATACCTGATTTATTTTTTCTCACTCTTTTTTTCTCACTGTGTGGCTACTTTTAAAATAAAAGTGCATTTGGAATTGCATTGTATTATGATCCAAATAAACAACTGCATGTACTTCCATTATATTTTATTCGATTATTAAATTATTTTTATTTATTTTTTTCAAATAATCGATTTTTGACATTTGTGAATCGATGCAGAATCGTGCACGTCCGCATCGCATCTTATAATCGATTATTTTTGACACCCCTAACACACACACACACACACACACACACACACACACACACACACACACACACACACACACACACTCAGTCACTCACTCACTCACTCACTCACTCACTCACTCACTCACTCAATTCCATTTCAGTTTGTCCATCCATGTGCTTCCGTGCATTACCGTCTGTCTTTGTAACGCTCCTCCTCTCTCCCTGCTCTCCAGACTCTCAATGTGTTAATGCAGGGCGGCGGGGTGAACGAGAGCCAGCCGGTGCCCTCCAAGGTGCTGGACATTGACACCATCACCCAGGTCAAAGAGAAGCTCCTGGACCAGGTCTATAAGGGCACCTCCTTCTCCCACCGGCCCCACACAGAATCACTGGACCTGGGTGAGCCCTCCCTCGCCACACAGTTCACTTTGGCTGCGTTCCTACTGCACGTCTTCATGGTCCAAAGTGGAATCGCTGCGCATATCTGTCAGCTCATATCTGTCTGTTCATATCTGTCTGTTCGTATCTGTCTGTTCATATCTGTCTGTTCATATCTGTCTGTTCATATCTGTCTGTTCATATCTGTCTGTTCATATCTGTCTGTTCGTATCTGTCTGTTCGTATCTGTCTGTTCATATCTGTCTGTTCATATCTGTCTGTTCATAACTGTCTGTTCGTATCTGTCTGTTCGTATCTGTCTGTTCATATCTGTCTGTTCATATCTGTCTGTTCATATCTGTCTGTTCATATCTGTCTGTTCATATCTATTCTAGGATGCAGGACTGTTGTCAAGATTTGCTTATTGCAAGTGAGGGAATAAAACAGCTGCAGTGTGAATGTAGCTCGTGGCTGCTGGTGTTCCCTTTACATTTATCTAGCTGTGCTCGCCCCCTACAGCTAGGAATATGTAAATACAATGAAAATTCATCATCTGTCCTTATTGCTCCTCCCACCAGCCCAAAACATGAACAGCTGTAAATGATACAGTCTATGTGTAAATGCAATTAGACAATTGTTCTAATTTCATGATCTAAATATCAACATACATTATTATCATTACATGGGATATGTGTCATTAATCGTGAAACAGACCAAGAAGTGGACCTTGCTCTCGGAACTAGAATTACCCCCACATCTATAAAGAGAGTCTAGTCAGACCATCCTGATCACCTCACATTCTGTTTAGCTCCACAGATCAGTCTGGACTTCTACTCCAGTGATTCAGCCTTTTCCATATCAAGGACCCCTAATCTGGTCCACATCGGGGCCACAGACCAACAGTTATGACATTTTGTGTCTCAGACCCAAATCTGAAAATGTGTCCAGGATTCGATGACGATCTGTATAGTAGAGAGAGAACACAGTCATTCTTACATTCTCTAATTGTTAACTTGTCAATTAAATAATGGTGGAGATTAAGAATTCATCAATTTTCTGGGGACCCCCCGGAACTCCCTCAAGGACCCCTGGTGGTCTCTGGACCCCACGTTGAGAACCACTGCTCTAGTCACCCCCATCGACTTCAGTGGGCAGGAGTAATTGCCTTGACAGACAAACTCCTTCAGCCAATCAGCCCCAATCAAATGTTTTCCAAATCCACTCGGAAGAATGGCAAAAACGTATTTTCCGCCGAGATACTCCGCTAGTTAGGCTCTGTTGTTGACACCCACAAGCACACACACACACACACACACCGAGCTAATGGTGTGGCTGTGGTGCTGTGTGTTTGGTTCAGAGTGGAGGTCCGGTGTGGCTGGACACCTCATCCTGTCAGACGAGGACTTGACGTCTGTGGTCCAGGGCAACTGGAAACGCCTCAACACCCTGCAACACTACAAGGTCAGTACACTGCTCCACAAAGCCAGATCAGATAATACTCCTCTAATGCTTTGTCACGGTCCAAATCATGAAGAGACACAAAACTCACTGTACTAGGTGGAGTGGAAGGAGAGCAAATGCCTTCTTTCCACTGGGCCAAATACCTAAGGCGCTTAAATTTCCATCACAATCAGCTTTTTTCTGTTTCCATGACATACTGATGCTGTTTGGATAGGCTGGACTTCCTTGATCAGCCGTTGTGGTTGTATAAAGCTACTGGATCTTTTGTTGTTGTTCACCAGGTCCCAGACGGTGCGACGGTTGCGCTTGTCCCCCGCAACAGCAAACACATCCACCACGACAACCACGACTATGTGGCGGGAGAGAGTGAGTTCCTTTAACACACTTTGTTGATCACCTTCTCTACTGCATATTCATTTTTGCTTGTGTTTAATATCTGAGCCTAAACCCCAAGCAACTAGACTGGATCTCTGGATTTGTTTTGTTTTTACTTTGCAGAGACGCCGATGCTGGAGGATCTTGACGAGGGCGGGGTGAGGCTGTGGCATCTGGTGAAGGCCAGCGAGGAGCCCGAGCTGCCCAAACACCGCAGGGGCTCCCTGAGGGAGAGGGAGAGGGCCAAGGCCATACCTGAGATCTACCTGACACGCCTGCTGTCCATGAAGGTAGGCTGGAGGAACACACGCACACACACACGCACACACATTGGCACAGACTTACTTGTGTGTTTATGTGGACGTTATTTTGATGATACCGTATCTAACCATTGCTCGAACGAGTGGTGTTGTTGCCTCATTGTCACGTTGAGCACGTTGTCACATTGTCACGTTGTCACGTCCCTCCGTGTCCACAGGGGACGCTGCAGAAGTTTGTGGACGACCTGTTCACGGTGATCCTCAGCACCAGCCGGCCCGTCCCGCTGGCCGTCAAGTACTTCTTCGACCTGCTGGACGACCAGGCGGGACACCACGGCATCGCCGACCCCGAGACCATCCACATCTGGAAGACCAACAGGTAGACACACACATAATGGTACAAGCCAAACATATATGACTCTTAGGTTGATTGTTACTCTAGTTGGAGTGAGTATGGAGTTACTTTAGTGTATTCATCATGCAATCAAACAGAAGATGTTTGAGAGCAAAACGATCGACACTGCAATCAATTATTATTTTTATTGCAAGTAAAATACATTTGTGGTTAAAATGTATTAATGCAAATCAAAACATATATATTATTCATTTCACAATGAGTGGATGACATCACAAATGGAGTGGATGACATCACAAATGGAGTGGATGACGTCACACTGACTGACATCGCATATGTGGTCGCAGCTATTGTGAATTGATGCTTGTTTTTTCTATTGTAGTGTAGAAAGTTTTATTCTGTTTGATAAACACACAAAAGTCACTCCACAAGTGAGCGCCAGTGAGAGGAAACAAAGAGGAAATAAAACTAACATCTCCTCCGTGTCTCCAGTCTGCCGCTGCGCTTCTGGATCAACATTGTGAAGAACCCTCAGTTCATCTTCGACGTGCAGGCGTCGGACCACGTGGACGCCGTGCTCTCCGTCATCGCCCAGACCTTCATGGACTCCTGCACCATCGCCGAACACAAACTGGGACGGGTGAGTTTGAGATGGGGAGCGCTGCTTCAGCTTCAGCACGTGCCCTCAGGGCCACCTGTACTAGAACAGCACAAACACAGCAGACGCCTCTCCTACGCTGAAGCACCGCCTTGTTAACAGGGGAGACCGATCACACCGGCCGCAGTGTGTTACCTCGCTGAAGTGACGCTGCACGCATGCTGCAGCCAGAGTTTCGGCTTGTCTGGCAACATGGAAACGACTCTATACATGAATATGATTCTCCAGGGTTTAACTGTCGGACAGAGAAAACACTCTGGAAAAGAGAAAAGGCAAAGAGAGAGAGAGAGAGAGAGAGAGAGAGAGAGAGAGAGAGTGGCAGAAGCTCACGCTGTGTCAACACAGAGGATTTCCACTCTCTCATCAACAGCGCTGTGCTGGAGACAATTCTGCCCCCCACTCTCTCTCTCTCTCTCCCTCTCTTTCTCTCTCTCCCTCTCTCTCTCTCTCTCTCTCTCTCCCTCTCTCTCTCTCTCTCCCTCTCTTTCTCTCTCTCTCTCTCATATCGCTTGTTCACACCCATTTTCTCTGTCCGACAGTAAACCACGGAAAATAATATTCATGTATAGAGTCGTTTCCATGTTGCCAGACACTATAATGACAGTTTGAGTCTCCCAGCGGCAAAACAAGCAGTTTTAGCGAACGTGGAATGAAGGTGCGCAATTGCCCGACTGGGTCACACTGGTAGTTGTTTGACGAGTTGTAAACAAGGCTATCTCTGTGAGTACTCAACCAATTTGAAACACATATGTCACGATGAGTCCCTTAGACACATACAGTGTGGAAAATAGGGTCCAGGTTGAAAAAAAACGAAATTATCTTTCAAGTGGAGAGTGTCTTCTCCCTAAACCCCCTTGTCCCATTCTCCCTCTCTCTCTCTCTCTCTCTCTCTCTCTCTCTCTTTCTCCCTCTCTCTCTCTCTCTCTCTCTCTCTCCCTCTCTCACTCACTCTCTCTCTCTCTCTCTCTCTCTCTCTCTCTCACACCAGGATTCCCCCATCAATAAGCTGTTGTATGCCAGAGACATTCCTCGCTACAAGCAGATGGTAGAAAGGTTGGTTCAGCTTTACACCTCTATCTCATATTCATACCTCAGTATTCTTTTATCCTTTGCCTTGATTTGACTCATTTTTTGAGTGTGATATTTGCTTTCATTTGATTTTCCAAAGCACTTTGTCATCTGTTTCTTCTTCTTCTTTCTTCTTTCAGGTACTATGCTGACATCAGGCAGACCATCTCGGCCAGTGACCAGGAGATGAACTCTGCTCTGGCTGAGCTGTCCAGGGTGAGTGCAGCTGGACACCTGTGTGTTATGAGGCTGCATCATGGAAATGAAATGGACATTACACCTGGGTACACAGTGTGAAGTCTCACCTGCATGGCTCTGTGTTTCAGAACTACTCAGGAGAGCTGAATTACCTTGTGGCACTGCACGAGCTGTACAAGTACATCAACAAATACTATGACCAGGTGGGTCTGTGTGTGAAATGACTTGCGCTGGGTTTGACTCCCCCACTGAATCCCTGCCTTACAGCAATAATGATTGGTCTTTTTTTGTTTGTCACCTCTTCACCACCTTCCTCCTCTTCTCTTCATCCCGCCATCATCGCCTTCCTCCTCTTCATCTTCCCGTCAGATCATCACCGCACTGGAGGAGGACCCCACGGCCCAGAAGATGCAGCTGGGCTACCGGCTTCAGCAGATCGCCGCCGCCGTGGAGAATAAGGTCACCGACTTGTGACGGAGGAGCTCTGCAGCAGACGGGGTGGAGGCTGTAGATTAAAAGGCAGCCAGGCACCCCGCATGCTTTTAAACCTGGAAGCAGGAGGAGAGCGGACGGAAGGAGGAAAGACTCTTCTGTCTGAGGAGGGAAGTTCGGTGGGAGAAATGTGGATTTGGAAGATTCACATAAGTTCACAACCCAGCAGCACCTCCTTATTTTATTTTTTCCTTCTTTGTTTTGTTTTTTTGCGGCAAAGGGAGAATTGTGAATTTTAGGCCCCATGTACTCTGCGGAGCCATGATACAGTGCAGTATCTCCGGACCCATGATACAGTGCAGTATCTCCGGACCCATGATACAGTGCAGTATCTCCGGACCCATGATACAGTGCAGTATCGCCACTTCCAAAAACCCGGAGAACGAAAGAGGTGTCATGCGAGAGATTCTGTTTCCGCCTCCCGCCTCTCCTGCTTGAACTTCGTTGAAGTTTGGAGGAAGAGTGTTCAAGTGTTCTGCCTCGATACGACGTGCTGGAGTTCAAACTGTCTGAACGCTAACCTGACTTGAAATGGGGGATTTTATATCATTGTTTTCCTTCCTCTCCTTCCCCACCCCGCTCAGATGTCAGTGCATTTGAAAGAGGTACCTCTTTTGCCTTGTCTGCTTGTCGTTGCAGTTAGTGGTCAAGTCTTTATTTCTTTGTGTGCATCTGTGAGTGTGTGTGCAGAATAGCCCACTTGGCCTTGGTCTTCAAGCCTCATCTTCAGGCTGCGATCATCAACACAGTCGTATGAAAAGATATTTTTCTGCCACGGTACTCTGAGTCACATTTCTCTTCATCTGCCATTTGAAACATATGGCGCTTGCCCTCGCAACATGATTCAACTATGGAATATAAATTGTTAGATGTCATACAACCATTGTTTACATTTTGGAGGATGTAGTCGTCTACATTTTGGAAATATTAAGAAGTGAACTTAAAGAGTGACTAAACCCCAGGGTTTACGTCATCTTTACAGGTAACTGGTTTTCCTGGACTGAAACCTTCACAGCATTTGTTTCTATAATTCCCTTTATTTTGAGCAGAGTCCAATTACTGACAGGAGGGGAGTTACACAAGTTATTGCCACTCTCTACCTCAGCCTACTGTGCTGCATCAACTAAACACCCCCCCAAACATACAGCTTAAAGGAACAGCTCACCCTAAAATCCAAAATACATTCCTCTCACCTGTAGTGCTATTTATCCATCTATATCGTTTTGTGTTAGTTGCCTGAGTTTTGGAGATATCGGCCGCAGAGTTTCTGCCTTCTCTCCAATACAATGGAACTGGATGGCACTCGGCTTGTGGTGGTCAAAGTGCCAAAGAAATACATTTGAAAAACTCAACAGCAATGTCTCTTTCCAGAAATCATGACCCGGTTACTCAAGATAATGCACAGACTTAAGCAGTCTCATGGAGGAACTATTTTATTTTTACCAAACTACACCCGCTAGCTGCTAGCTAGTTCCTACAAAAGAAAATAGTTCCTACATGAAACTGCTCACAACAAAGTCTGTGCATTATCTTGAGTAACCGGGTCATGATTTCTGGAAAGAGACATTGCTGTTGAGTTTTTCAAATGTATTTTTTGGGTGCTTCGAGCACCACAAGCCGAGTGCCATCCAGTTCCATTGTATTGGAGAGAAGGCAGACATCTCTGCGGCCGATATCGCCAAAACTCAGGCAACTATCCCAAAATGATATAGATGGATAAATAGCACTACAGGTGAGAGGAAAAATAATATTTTTCCTATTCTGGATTTTAGGGTGAGCTGTCCCTTTAAGGTTCTAACCAGCTATCGCCACCAGTACGGCAGCACAGCACATATCCGTCCTACAAAGGATACGTGGCATGATGCATATACACTAATAAAAAGAGACACATTCTCATTTGCACCTGTACACACCCTGTGTACACACACACAAACACACACACAGACACATTTCACCCGCGATCCAGACATTTCTAGTCGATTATTTCTGTGCTTTTGAAGCCATAAAGTGCATTGACATTTTTAAGGTACCGACATTTTAAGGTTTCTTGCTTTTATACTTACTCATGTTGATGTTGCTGTAGTGTTAAAGTCACTGGAAATACGTCGGAGGAAAGACGAGGCAAAAATCCTTGCATGAAGATACTACTTTTATTGTGCAATTGATTCCCTGTTTCCATTTTGTGTTTTAACATTCCTTTTTTTTAGGTTTTGAACAAGGAACAATGTGTTGAATCATGCCTGCCCTTGTTCTGTTCCAAGCCAAGGCCACGGTACTTCTTGACATTTTTGGCAGTCACATCATGCACCCCCCCACCTCTCTCTCTCACCCCCCAGTTGAAATTGATTACATATTGAGCACACCGTGGCGTTGTTGTTGTTTAGATTTGATTTGCCTGATGATGGAGTGTTTTGTCCTCACTGGTTCACTAAGTGTAGTTCATTTTCTTTTCACACTGTTCTGCTTTCTTTTGGAGCAAGGAGGCTTTCCATACACATTTTTGATGGTAAAGTGGTCAACTTCATGTACCAGAGAAGCTTACTGAGCTGCTGTGTTTGCTGATATGTCCACTGCCAGCTTGGAACTCATTTAAAGGACAAAGACTGGGGGCGCGCTCTTGGCTTCCTCGTGGTTCGTGACCAAAAAACAGACGAGACAGCGGAAAGGATTATGTTTAAAACCCTGCTGTCCTATTTGAAGTTTGTAAGGTGAATCAGCTTTGGGCCTTGAGTCGTGGTGTGTGTGTGTCATTTCCGGGTGCAGCCTCAGCATGCCAGAATGTAGCCCATAGATTTCTCACTACAGTACTTAACACGCAAGCAATTAATGACTCTAATGACTCATTTGTATGGATGGTTGGTTGTGTCCTATGCTTTCAGTAACCCGACTCTGCCAGACGGGGGCGGTATTGTGTCTGGCAGAGTCAGGTTATGCTTTCAGTGCAGATGGGTATGAAAGCCCAGTGATGGTTGAGGTAGGCCATTTGAGGGAAAGCTGTAACTGTTTTAGGCTGTATAAATTTGGCGATGTAGAGCAGGCTCTGCAAGGAGCAATTTTAAGGACGTTTCCTATTTTGCGTGTTAATATCATTGTACATAATGATTTAATAATGTAACTGTAGTGATTTAACCTGTTTAATATGAGAGTGCAAATTCTCACAGATGGCGGTGTAATAAAGTATTCATAAAATGATATCTGTGTTGTATTTTTCTGACACCATAACCATCAGCAACACCACCATTAATACATATTAAACCCCCAAGATTTTAATTTCTATGTGATCTGATTTTTGTTATCTTTATTATTATTAGTATTATTGATATGATTTGTAGTCCTGAATTGCTGTCTTCTTCTTTCAGGTTTAACGGCAGCTTGCGTCCTTTGTGTTGCATTACTGCCATCTTCTGGACACTCAGTGTCAGATGTTTGGTGACGGTATCCGGTAAAATCCAACACATTTGTGTCCAAAATGGAGTAAAGACGCCGAAAGTCAACACTCCCATCTCGCATTGAATGTCATTATTCTATAAATTAAGAAATTGTTTCATCGCCGCTGAAAAGGAAGACAGAAGACCTCCAGAAATTGCAGACAAGTTGCCATTGGCATTCCTGCTATCAAGCTAGCTGCGCAGAACAGGTAACGTTAACCTGTGCGTTAGCTTAGCTAACGTTAGCACGGCCAATGGTAGTTAGCTTGCTAGCTTTAGACTAGTAACGTTAACTAGCAGCTGATTGATAAATATTATGACGATTACATGTGTTTATTAACTTAAGGAATGTGTCTACTTTTTGCATTTGTGTGCCATTGATGCTTGGGGCGATTATAATTTGTTATTGAAATATTAGCCTAACGCTAAGGGGAAGCAAGCTAGCACACGTTAGCTAACGTTACTACGGGTGGTTACTTTGTTTTCATCGATAATCAGGAGTGTGGTTAGTTGGCAAACCAACAGTTAATCCCCCACATTAATAATATAATCTAATACATCCTGTTGACTTGTAGTGCTTATTTTGTTACGTTACGATAGAGATTAAGCTATAGTTTAGCGTTAGCTAACTTTGTCTTTAGCTCCAACAATGATCCGTTTTCCCGTTTATGGAGAGAATGTAACGGTATCCATTCAAAGTTTTGTCTATTTAATACGAACCCTCCGCAAAACGGGAAAACCTGAATCCATATGTGCATTCATTCAATACAGCACACAGCACTGATTTAAATAAAATCTCAACTGTTAAAAGCTGTTCGGCTCCTATTCCTACAATGTTTGTCCCATCAAAACACCAAGGAGGGCAATAGCAAGCATTGTGAAATAATAGCACAAATGTATTTTTTTACTTAAATCAAGTGTTGCTTGGTGAATCACTATGCTGAAATTACCAGAAGACCTTGACAATTCGTTAAAGATCTCTCAAGACCTATTCTGTGTGGTGCGCAGTTTTTGCCATATGCATGGCAGTGTGGAATGGCATATTAATAGTGCTTAGAAATTGTTTGGTTTCTCTCCATGCACGACAGAACAGGACATTTGCTATCTAGTTAAAGTATAAAATAATTGGGATCGCACATAATTACACTGCCCACAATAATTTTTGATGCAGTAGTTTCCAGTAACATTTCATTTGTTTATCTGACATTCAACATTGGTCCAGTACTGTGCAGGGCTGAGTGTTTTCTTTCCCCCGTTGCAGCTCAGAATGGAGCCGTCGGAGCAGTCGGGCCCAGAGTCGGGCTCTCAGGATGTCAACCCTGTGTTCCTGCAGCAGCTGAGAGAGCTGGACATCCCCGAGGAGGCAGCCAAACAGGTGGGGCAGCACACAGCTTCATTACATTATACACTCAATGGCTTACGAATACGACTACATTAAGGTGACCAGACGTCCCCGATTTTCGGGGACAGTCCCCGTTTTTGGTGACCTGTCCCCGGCTGGAGCTGTCCCTGAAAATGTCCACGATTTTCTACTGGCGTCTGCGGCCGATATGACTCTAGAGCCGTTTTCCCACATGCGTACCGGAAAATTACCTGTAAGTCAATATCGGACATTTCCCTTCACACCTCTCCTCTCGCATATGGGAATCTAGCAGCGAAATTGCCTGTATGTTGGGGGGCGGGGCGGCACTGCAGAGCGGGTGGGGAGTGACGTGTCGGCAAAACTCCGAATGGTGAAATAAGTTTGCTTGTTTATCCGTTCACCTGCGTCGCGTTGAAGCACTTTTTACAGACTGGCTTCGTTTGATGTGTCCGGGCTTGCCTTCGCTGTCGGCAACGTAAGCAAAATACTTCCACATTTTGCTTCGTGCATTTGCTTCGTCTGTGTCTCTGTCCCTGTCGGGCTGTGACTGAAGGAGGAGGACGGACTGTGGCCAGAGAGCGAGCAGGCAGCAGAGAGGAGAGAGGGGAAAATCAGCACGCCCACACATTATTATCACGTGATCATTTCGCCAGTTTGCTGTGTGCGCGAATGATTACATTATGCCCGCTGGAACATTAAGCAACGTGTGTACACCTCGCCCATGAGAGTGTCGCGGGAAATGACTGGACCCGTTCTACACTTGAGTCCGCTATCGCGCATACCGCTCTTCTGACTGGCTCGAAACTGGTGAAATGTCCGCGATGACGGGGTCGCGCTTATACCGGAAAACAACTTTCACACATGCAGGCATTAGACCACGTTCCGGTCATTTAGCGGTACAAAGCGCATGTGGGAAAACGGCTTAGCTCTAGCAGGCTCATTCTTAAATCTCGAGTGAAGATACTTACAGGGTATGTCTGTAAGACCTACAGCATCCATTGGAACCAACAATGCCATGCTACCTTGTCGGGAAGGGGGCTAAATAATGAATTTTGAAAAACCGGCATATATGGTCAATTTCAAAGGGGACCCTTGACTGTTCTCATCTCAATATATCTGAATGAGAATGGATTCTATGAGTCTATGTTTTGATCCAGGCATCCAACAAGTGTTTACATGTTCTGCTGCAGCTCTTTCACTAGATCTTGAACAATGAAGAAGCAATTAGGACTCCACCGAAAATACTTTTTGAGATCTGAGGCTATTCATAAAACATCCGGCGCTGTAGGTTCAGAAGGCCAGGCCTAATGATGCTGGAGAACACATTGACATTTTGTAAAGGGGCACAGTGAATGACGTGTGTGTGTGTGTGTGGGGGGAGGGGGGGGGGGGGTTGTACTGTTTATTACAGTACAACAGCCATGGACAAAATAAATGAAACTGGAATTATTTATTATTTCATAGGTAATAACATTGGATATTTTTATGATATGTTGATTGCCGGACTGGAAATGTCCCCGATTTTCATTTGATAAATCTGGTCACCTTAGACTACATGCACGCTAATGAGTCATTCTTAACCGCATGAAGGCAATACTATACAAGTCTGAGTAAATTGCCATGTAAACGCCTTCATCTGATTACCATGGCCCTTCATTGGATTAATGTAATTAGACGTAAGCATAGTTAACACGTTCACTGCCAATGACGTGTTTTTACTTCAAACTAAATCCAACGGTTGACTGCCAATGACGTGTTTTTACGTCAAAAAAATGATTTTTTTTTTTTGACCGTGGGATGTGCATCTAACCCTTTTACATCTCTTATATAATTATTGGAGCCACCGAACATGTACAACCCATTCCACCGACCCACTAAGTGGCGACAGTGCTCTCCCAGACTAGAGGAAGGCAAGCAAAAAGCATGTGTGAGGAAGCCATTCTCATGAAAATGGATGGCGAAAACGCTTTCGTTTTCGCGCTGATTGCTGGCGGTGCGGGATTGCAAATTTGCATAATAGATTACGGGTGGAACACACTTTGAAACACGCAGCATAAATAAGACCAGAATCGCAAAAGCTTCATCAAAGCTCTCAACACAAACCACAAGAAACGAGCGAGCCGATCCAGACTTGCACAGCGGCCGCCAGCAGACAGGCAGCAGCAGCAGAAGCAGTGAGCCTGGTGACGCGAGGTTACAGCAGCAACAGAAACGAGCTTGTGACATGCCCGCTGCAGCCAAGAAGAACACACACGGAGGGAGGAGTTTGAATGAGAGGGGTGTTTCCTGCTGTTATGGAGGAAATTACTGTTCAAAACTATTGTTTAGATGTCTGACGTCTTACTGATGCCAAAAATGAATGGTTAAAGTGACTGTTCTATCGAATTTCACAAAAAGCCATTTATCTCAAAATAATTTTTCAGACGCTGAAACGATGCTGTATTCAACTGCTAATGCTTACATAACTACTAACTCTACAAACTAACTCTTTTAGACAGAGAAAGCACACATTCTAATAGTTATTTTGAGATATTGTGTGTTCACAAAATCTTAGCAGAAAAGAATCCTCGGGTCTTGAAAGATGAGCCAGAATCCTCAAAAAAACCCTCTGGCAGAACCTACCTACAGTAAAAAAAAAAACGGCTGGCAGTGAATGTGTTAACATACCCACATTTTCGCTCAAGCTTTGGATTTATTGGGGCACATAAAAACTTTTTGTCAGGATTCTTTTTCTTTGTTTTGTTTTATGTTGCATGGCATGAAGTTCTCTACAGCAATCCTGATAAACATGACGCAGTGCTGCAGCCTGACAAACAGTGGTAGCAAACGGTGATGAAGAAACCCTTTGTTAAACCAAACAAAATAATTGATTGTGTGTCCACGTTTCCAGGAATAAACACAGTTTCTGGCTATCTGTTCTCCTGCCAGTGCCAAATGGTGTAGGTAGCCAAGTATTCTAGTTGCAAATACACTGAGCTTGCATAATATGTTAGCATGCGTCAGAATCACAAATAGTATAAGAATATCTTTGGTGCCTTATCTGAGTTTCTTATATCAGTGAGCTACATTGTCAAGTTAGTTAATATCGCCATAGAATGGAGGCAAATGGTACAGCCGTTCGAAACTCCCGAAAAGTTGGCGTATCCCTTTAATCTTGCAAGGTAGCTGGATTTGCACGAGATCGTGCAAAACCATTCATCTGGCAGCGTCCAGGTTATATGGTGCTTACATCCACCACCTCAAAACGACAATGCCTGAATATCCCAAATATTCGCCACTATTTCTCTCTTCCACCTTAAGACACTGTGGCTGTAGGAGGTGCTGTTGAGCAGATTTTTTTGAAATACACAATGTCATTTTAATGTCTTCCAGGCACTCCTGCACACTCGGAATGTGTCTGCCGAGGAGGCGGCCATGTACTACTTCAACAAGCTGGAGAACGAGGTGCCCATAAGCCTTCTTAGGCCTTAGTCTCCACAGGTACAGCTTGGTACATTAGGCCTGCTGAGCCAATGCTCAGTGTTTCTCCTTGTCTACTCTGACCCTCAGGAGGAGGGAGACGATGACCTCATGTTCAAGATGGTGTTCGTGGTGAACATGGACCTGGCCATGGGTGTGGGAAAGGTCAGTACGGTGGACCCTTAAAGCAAGAACATACATGTTTTTCCGGGACATCCGAGACAGCTTGAGACAAGAGAGCTAAGGTTTTCTTGAAGACAAATCCTGAAATACCTGAAATTGAAGACGCAAAAACAGTAGCGAGGGTGATTTTAAGATGGCCATACATTTTATGACTTAAACTTGTTTTAATTACAGTAGGGCCTATCTCCAACGTTCCATGTCCCTTAGACAAGACTTATTGTGTGTGTGTGTTGTGCGTGTGTGTTGTGCGTGTGTGTGTGTGTGTGTGTGTGTGTGTGTGTGTGTGTGTGTGTGTGTGTGTGTGTGTGTGTGTGTGTGTGTGTGTGTGAGTGTGTGACAGATTTCCATGGAGGTGTGACTCTTTTCGTGCTGTGTGTTTGTGCAGGTGGCAGCCCAGGTGGGCCATGCTGCTGTTGGTTTGTACCAGGCTCTGCAGGAGAAGAACAGCTGGAGGGAGATGGCCTGGAAGTGGGATCATGGCGGGTAAGGCCTGTGTAGTCTGTTACCTGGAGAGCAGGCACATTGAATCATGGTATTTGTGTCCTATATGCTTTTCTTTCATATCCAGTTGTTCCTCGATTCGGTCCGTTTTTTTTGGTAAAGCCTACAGTATATCACTTGGGACTCGAGTAACAATTTGAATTGCCTGAGATTTCACTTGATGCATGAAGAGAAGACTTGAGACGACTTGGATTCTGGTGACTTGACTTGTGCTTTGATGTCTTGAAAGGGTTGACTCTTTTTGATGCAGAGACAAGAAGGTGGTGGTGATGATCATGTGTTGTGTTGATGCAGAGCCAAGAAGGTGGTGGTGATGATCATGTGTTGTGTTGATGCAGAGCCAAGAAGGTGGTGGTCCAGGGCACCAACATGGCTCATCTACTGGAGCTGCAGGCCCTGGCCATGAGCCTCAGCCTGCCCACCTACCTGGTCCAGGATGCAGGCCTCACCCAGGTCAGAGAACTGCACTCACCTTTTATATCTGTCTCACCACATCATCGTGTCTAGCTTCTTTCTGCCTTCTCATTCTCTCATCTGGTTGGGAAATTATTAGAAAAATGGTATCGAGCTCACTGTATTCAAGACTGCTTTACGTGACACTGTGACAGGGCCTGGTGGGTATACAGTATGTGACACTGTGACAGGGCCTGGTGGGTATATGTGACACTGTGACAGGGACTGGTGGGTATATGTGACTGGTGTTTTTAGTAAGAAGTAGGCCATTTTTCTTCTTTTTTTCATATAGATTATGAAAGTGCAAATTGTAACTTTCAACAGGGTTGGGAGTAATACTTGTATTTAAAATACAAAATAACTCTCCCTCACAGCTAGTTGTTCATACTAGCCCAGTCCAGGGTCACCTAGAGACCCCAGCCTTGGAACCACACCTTGTTCACGTTTTGTTCTTATATGTTGTGTTGTTGTTTATTCAGGGAGTAAAGATACCAAGTTTTATTTTGCTTATTATGACACACTTACAATCAATGGTCCATGGCCACGGATAAGTTACATTTTATTTCCTTTAATGTAAATGGAATATTGAACCCAATCAAACGCAGTAAAATTCTATCTAAAATGAGGAAGGAAAGGAACAAGCTCAAATAGTATATTTGCAAGAAACGCACTTGGATGATAACGAACATGTAAAACTGAAAAGAATGGGTTTCACTAATGTGTTTTTCTCTTCATATACTGTAAATCAGGGCATCGTAGAGGAACTATAATTCTCATATCACGCAAGGTAAACTTTGAAAAGGTATTTGAAATGGGAGATAAGGAGGGTAGATTCATCTTGGTGAGGGGGAAGATAGATGGGAATCCAATTACCCTCTTGAATATATATGCACCCCCAGGAAGTGATTTTGTTTGTTTTTTTCAAAAAATTTGTAATATAATGGTAACAGAGACAAGAGGTTTCCTTGTATGTGGAGGGGACCTGAATTTACATTTACAACCAAGATTAGACTCCTCTAGTAAAAAAAACAATGTCACAAAATCTCTCTACAGAAAAGTGAATACACTTTTTGAGGAAACTGGTCTAATTGATGTATGGAGAGACTCTTTCCATAACAATGTGGGGATATCAATGGAAGTCTACTACCGGTAGATCACAAATATGGAGGGAATTCACATGGAAATGCATCATTAGATATTATTTATTACACCATCTCAGAAAGCTCACTATGATAATAACTCATCTTCTTGCTGGAGAAACTGTGGAAGTCAAATAGCACATCACTATCATGTATTTTGGGACTGCCCCGTTATCATGGGTTACTGGAAACAGATTCACGAAGCTATACAGGATGTTTTCGAATGTGTAATACCCCTAGTAAAACAATGTATTTTGGTATATCGGAAGACTGGTTGAAAGAAGACAGATATTTGATTAATATATTGCTGGTAGCTGGTAAAAAAGCTCTCACCAGGAAGTGGTTATCACAGGAAAGCCCTAAAGTGAAAGAATGGATGAATATTACGATGGATATATATAAGATGGGAAGACTAACTGCTGTTTTCAATCATAAAGTAGAACAATTTACCTCAAGATGGAAATGCTGGGTTCAATATATAACACCCATTAGGCCAGATTTGATCTTTTTGGACCCAAGATGAATGTATAGTGAAAAGTCGACTCCCTGTTTTGTATGTTTGTCTTTTGTTTTTGTTTGTTTGTTTTGTTGCTGCTGTTGTGGCTGTTGTGGTTTTGTCTTTTCTTTTATTTCTCTAAAAAAAAAAAAAAACTATGGCAGTACATATCTACAATGTATACAATGCAAGTATGTATTGATAATAATCTGTCAATAAAAAGTAAAAAAACAAAATACAAAATAACTGTAGTACGGTAACTGTAATCCATTACAGTTGCATTTTAAAATAGCTGGTATGCTGAATACAGTTACTGTCTTTAAAAATAGATTACTTTACGGTAACTTTATTTGTTTTTGTTTGATTTTCTCTATTTGATTTCCCATAAACAGATTTTTTAAAATAAAATCAATGTTTTTTTTACATGGAAATATAATGCATTTTACTTACAAACATGTTGAATAAGGTCGCAACATTACATCAGTGTGTGTGCAGACCGCATTGCCCATGCGTTTGCATACATTCAGAATGAACCAGACAAATTGGCTCAGCAAGGCTATTTTGAAGTGCTAAGCGATGCCTAGGCTCTGCTGCACCGTAGTTCATCACTGAACTATATTGTGTGTGTGTGAGTGAATTTATGACATCGCTGATGATGTCGTCAGTGGAATTTATGTCATCGATGACCTCATCACTGAACTATACACTCATTCACACACCGACGGTGTCTGCAGCCATGCAAGGTGCCAACTGCAAGTGGAGCAGTCGTTCTCAAGGATACTTGGACACACTACTAGGAGGAGCCAGCCTCGTACCGGAAACCTTCAGATTCCTAGTCGACAGCTCTGAGCTAATGTCGCCCCATTTGATGTTCCTACTCCTAAAAGCAACATTCAGAGAAAATCACACTGAAAGTTGGTGAACAAGCTTAGTTTGCTAACAAATTACAAGTATTAGTGATCCTAAAACTGTTGTTTGTTATAATGAGTGCATTCTTCAACATCTAAACTTGCGTAATATGAAACAAAAAACAAACTCTAAAAATAAAAATAAAATCTTGATTTGTGTGATTTCACGGTTGCCTATTTGTTACTGCTTTCAACAGGCTGTGTCACGTATGGTAGAAAACATTGACAATATCTGACATTTTAAAATACACTTGTCATTTCATATTGGGCACTCGATATGAGCAAAGCCCGGAAATATTAATTGTGATACTATTTTGAGATACAGTATTTTGGTCTTTGTCCAATATTGTTGTTGTTCATTAACTGAGCCACTGAATGGAAACATGCATGGTAGCAAGGGGTTTACTGGAAAATTATTCAAATTTTATATAAAAATATCTTTACTAGTTAATTAAACTGGGACTAGTTTAATTTCACTGTTATTTCAATGATTTGAAGAAAGGATAGTGAGAGAATTATATGAATCTCTATTCGGATCCCCATTTCCAGTATAAACAGTTGTCCATCTGTCTACCAAATCATATTCTTTTTTTTTTTTTTTTACTTTTTATTGACAGATTATTATCATTACATACTTGCATTGTATACATTGTAGATATGTACTGCCATAGGTTTTTGTTTTTTTAAGAGAGATAAAAGAAAAGACAAAACCACAACAGCAGCAACAAAAAAAACAAAAAAACAAGCACAAACAAACAAACAAAACAGGGAGTCGACTTTTCACTATACATTCATCTTGGATCCAAAAAAATTAAATCTGGCCTAATGGGTGTTATATATTGAACCCAGCATTCCCATCTTGAGGTAAATTGTTCTACTTTATGATTGATAACAGCAGTTAATCTTTCCATCTTATATATATCCATCGTAATATTCATCCGTTCTTTCACTTTAGGGCTTTCCTGTGATAACCACTTCCTGGTGAGAGCTTTTTTACCAGCTACCAGCAATATATTAATCAAATATCTGTCTTCTTTCAACCAGTCTTCCGATATACCAAAATACATTGTTTTACTATCTAGGGGTATTACACATTCGAAAACATCCTGTATAGCTTCGTGAATCTGTTTTCAATAGCCCTGATAACAGGGCAGTCCCAAAAGACATGATAGTGATGTGCTATTTGACTTCCACAGTTTCTCCAGCAAGAAGATGAGTTATTATCATAGTGAGCTTTCTGAGATGGTGTAATAAATAATATCTAATGATGCATTTCCATGTGAATTCCCTCCATATTTGTGATCTAGTACACTTCCATTGATATCCCCACATTGTTGTCCATTCTTCCTCAGATATAGCCATTCCTCCTTCATTTTCCCATTTTTCTCTTATATATGAGGTAGAATGTCCTTTCAGACTTAACAAGGACCTATATGCAAGATATAGTTTTACTACTGATATCTGAGTTGTATGCTTTTCTAAAAAGTTCTAATATACCTATGTTTGCTTCGTTTACATTTTTTATCTTCTTTTCAAAATAATGTCGCAATTGGAGATATCGATAGAAGTCTTGATTTTCTAGCAAGTATTTCTCTTTAAGCTGTTCAAAGCTGGGAAATGATCCTTCTTCCATTACTACCAAATCATATTCAACAACAAAAGTCAGATGAAGTCTGATCTCTTTGGCAGGTGGAGGCGGGCTCCCGCACCGTCCTGGCCATCATGGGCGAGGAGGAGATGGTGAACAACGTCACTGGAAGTCTGAAGCTGCTCTGAGGGACTCTACCCCACAGCGGAGAGGCACGGCTCTGCAGTGCCACTCGGACGACCAGCAGAGGGCGCCGTCCACCCGGCGGCAGGGAGGGTCTTGGCATGCAAGAGCGCAACAACAACCTTAACAAAAAAAAAGAAGAAAAAAAAGGGAAAACAAGACATGTCCCAACACCAGACGACAAACACATTTTTTTCCTCCCTTTCATTCTTTGTCTGAGCTGCTGAGTCGCTGCAGAGCAGCAGGGGAAAGGGAGCCGTTCCTCACAGAGCGATGAGTTGAAGGCACCTCAACACATGTTTCCTGTTGACCTTTCTCTTTTTCAAACGGGGACTTAGTTCTGCTAGTGTTAAAGACAGCTCGTCTATATAGAAGAGAGCCATATCCAAGTTTTAAGATAATTTAAACCCCTATTCATCCCAGTTTAAGATATGAAGGAGATGATGCAAACATAGAACATAGCATTTTGGTGGTTGTCGTCCAATATTGTTGTTATTGTTCTTCAAGGAGCAACGTATTGTAACGCATTATATAATTGTAATAAAACCCATAACAGATGTAGGATCTCCCTGTGGAAGTAAGTTACTACTCCTCAGTGAAGGGTAGCCAATTAACTGATTGATATGTGAACATTCATTTTTGATGTTTAAATGATATTGTGTCTGTATGCAACTGTTCTCCCAAAGATCCCTATCCTATAGAATCAATAACATGACTTATTGTTAAATGGCTATATTTTGTTTACATATGCCTCTTAAGGCCATATACTGTATAATCTGTTGTGTGCCATCCTTAACAATCTGTACAGTTACTGGACTTTGTTGCGTTGTTTTTTCTTTATGCAAAAGAAAAAACGTGAGCTTCTCTCAGTTATAATTCCTGTATTTCATGGTAGAATTTGAGGGTGAGTGATTATGTTGCTGGAGTGGAAATTGCTACTTGGTCAAGGCCTCTGTTGGGCCCAACTTTATGCACTCACTGACTAGCTATGGTGGATAAAGGCTGTTTACAATAGTGGATTTTGTCAACTTTCAGGGATGCAAAGTCATGGATAGTGAAAAAGGTGACATAGACACAAAACCATGCACTTCAGTGCCCTATTTTGGCATGAAAAAGGTGACTAGTTTGCATCCCTGAACTTTACAACTTGGGAGAGCAGAAATGTATTGCTAAAGAATGTGTATGATGACTGGGTAAAAAAAAAAGTCTTGCACAATAATAGTCAATGTATGAGCTGTTGTGTGTCCCCATGTCCTTATTTGCAGCAAATACTATTTTGTGGGCATGAGATGCCACTCCACAAGTCGTCATACCTTAATGTAGATTGTATTTTATTTCAACACAAACCTTAAAAAGTAATGGCAGTGTCACGCATGCAATATGAAATGTATATAATGCTAAAGAGACCATGGGAATCCTATAGCCGTGTCCATTTTAATAACATGTACACACTTTGATACCTCCTGTGTTCTACCATCATTTGTTTGAGTGTTTCAGGCCATGGATGGAGACGATTAAAATGCCTCCAGACCAACTGATGGAGCTGATTTTGTCTTTTTCCCCGACATGATGTAGTGTAAGAACATACGAACTATGCAAATGAAATGGATGCGTTGCATGGCCGCATGGGGGAGGGTTGAGTAGTATTTGCTGTGGTGCAGTGCTCGGCTAGCTGGGCCTTGTGATGACATGTTTTCACCGCAGTATAATGGCAGCGTTCGGCCTTGGTCTGTCAGACTGAGAGCTTGCTGCTGCTGGGGAACTTGGAAACTGTCATTCGACCAGAAATGTCGTGACGCGCCCTCTTAGTTCAAGCGGAACCCGTTGGACCGAGGCGACATCCACAGAACACCCTCGAAAAATGCGATTAGAAAACGGATAGCCAGCCCTGATCATTTCTGTGGCGGAGTCATTTTGGATACCGTTGTAAAATACACCAAAAAACATTTAATATCACCACCGTCTGATGATGACAGATTTCATTGCGCTCTTATAGCGTTTCCTAATTCTGTTGGTGTGTTATATCATCTAACTGACACTGACTGCATGTACGGTGACGAAATATCCACTTTGTACCAGATGCATGTGACTGCATTGTTCTCTATTTAGGCTATATGACTTGCAGGCTAAACGTACCCAATCAATTTTCCACAGAGAAAGGGATGGTTGGCTGTCACCATAATCAATGTTTCATGATTTCGTTTGATAAAACGCGTGAGATTTGTATTATTATTGAGAGATGTACATATTGGCAGATGTAGATACAATCTATGTAACCATTTTATTATTGTGCTTTCTAATCTTGTCGCTCGTCAGACCACTGCAACAAATGACGTTGCCATTTATCACCTCAGCCAATCCAAAGTCGTCTCCCAAGTCCCATGACATGACAAGAAACCAATCGTGTCATTGTGCCTATTCGTTTAGAAGTATTTTAGTCCAAAATTTATTTTCTTTTTTGCAAGTATTGAAAATGTCTCCGTTTCACGGTTTGCTTGTTAATCCAACGTGTGTGGCAGTCTAGCATAGCGTGTAATTGACTGGAAAACAGGCTGCTTCTCCATTATCGTCTAACTATTTAAAATAAGTGCGATCGCTTCTTGCTCGTTCTCCTGGTAAAACTCCGTGGATAGTTTGGTATGGTAAAGCCCATTGATGTGTCTGTGTATGAAGAGACTGATTTAGACAGCGGGTCAGTGGAGTAGGAGGGACCAGTAATAAATAGATGCACTGGTCAGTTTCTCTGTCCAATCCCTTACCAGATGCTACCAGAGCGACACCTCATATCCAGTCATTAGACAGAGATGGGGCTGACCCAGTGGGCTGACCCTGCCTCTGTTGTCCCTGGAACTGGGCCCCAGAGACCCCGTGTAGCCGAGGCTCGCTACTATGTAACGTTATTGGTATGAACTCAAGCGTCTTCCATTGTCGATAACCCTGAAATTAAAAAAAATCGATAGTCCCACTAACGAATTGAAATTAATTCCACGGCATTTGCATTTAATAACGAGGCATTTCCCAAAATTTTGAAGGCACAGATCCGCTCTTTTCTGTCAAATTATCTCCCGAATCCATCGAAATTCACTCGGCCTCTCCTGCTTTCTGTGCCACCAGTACACATAACATGATGAAACTGAATGTTAGCACTCCTCCTCCTCAAAGCAGTGCCCGCCCCTCTTTGCGTAGTTGTCGAGAAAAAAACTCTCGCGCTCTAATTGACCAATGGCTGACGTGCTCGTCTGGTTTACATAATGACTGACACTTTTCTGACCAGTCGTTTGCGAGAGGCGGGACGTCAACTCAAGGCCCGCCCCCCAGCTCTGGGCCCCGCCCAACGAAAGAGCCCCTGCATGGTCGCCTAGGAAACCCCGTGGCGTGGTTGTGTGTCAGTTTCGCTGGGACCCGCGGTCGATGCCGGCGAGGAGGGGGATGGGCGCCTCTGCGAATGTAAGGACCCGAGACAGAAACAGAGCCCTATATCACATAGAGCAGCATACCCCTTTATAAATATCGACTGTAAATATATAAAACACTACAATAAATGGATTACACCACCGGGGATCTATCATAGACACTCAATGGAAGCACTGCACGTGAGCAGCACTGGGAATTTAACTTTCCGCCTATGCGTGGGGCACACTGAGAAGTTTGTTTCCTACCCCTGGAGAGGGAGCTACTTTTAAGGGCAAAGGATACAGGAGACACCGAGGCTGAGATACTGGGCCTACTGGTCTGGTTGGATTTGATGTTGGGATACCCGAAGGACTTCCTACTGTACATTATTATTATTGCCTTGTTTGCAGTGGGTTGGAATGTCTCTTTAGGTGAGTGTTCTCTCCATGTATATACGTTTATTATTTGTTAATAACGTTACTCTTATTATCACATCTCTGGAGACCGTAGCATAAATACAACAGACACTAACCATGTTTTCGAGAAAGCCAACATAGCTAGCAAGCTAACTAACTTGGTTAGCCGAGTAACCCAATGTCCACTTGGAGTTGTTTAGAACAAGTTGTCTGTGCACTTCCAGGTGGTATGCTAGCTTCGCTGGCCCGACATGCTCGCATGTTGACGGGCTGCCTTGCAGGGCAGCTCTCGGCTGTGTCTGTCTGCACGGATCCTCCATGGCTTTTTGACCAGCTCCTCGTGTTAGCTTGTTATTCCGGGGCATACACCACATCACACTAATACTTTGATAACGGTTGATTATTTCGTGCAACCATGTTTCATAAGCTCTCCACAGCATTCTGCAACAGTTTTCCAGGAGTTTGTCTCAAGAAGCCCCATCAAAGGTGTCTTAATTCGGTTAGCTCACCTCACCGTTTCCACCAGGATAACCAGTCTTATCTAACTTGCATCATGTTATAATAACTATAGGGAATTTGACGTGTTTGGCCTCATGACCACAATGGATCCTTTTCCGAACCAGTAATAAATACCTCTTGGGTTGTTGACTCATTACAGTGGGGTTGACTACGTTTCGACAATGTATTGCTGTCATGGTCTAACGTACCTTCAAAAACACGTCAAAACATCATGGGCAGCACATTATATGGATTGTATGTGCTTGAAAGCGAGCAGGAGAGACAGACAGGCACACAGTTATGTGGCTAGTAGCACAGACAGACCCGGGCAGGGGAATCATGCAAACTTGTTCACTTGAATCCAAAACGGCTATTTCTGTGTGATTGTTTTGACGTCAGTGTATGAAGTGTTGTTCTGGGACCACGAAACTGTCGAATTTAGGTAGTTACCTAATGTCACGAGTCTGTATATGGGACCTATCTCAATCCACCAGATGCTGTGGGATCTTAGTTAGCAGACATAGGTAACAATGCTATGCTAGCCAGTTAGCTAACTTTTTGGATGTTTTCCAGTTGATTGTGTCCTTTAGTTCAGGCCTGTATTTCACATCATAAAGATTGCGACCACTTCTGTATTTGGCAGTTGCCGACGTGTTTATCAACTCAACACGCCGTTGTTGTGGGTTTTTAATTATATCTGTTGCGTTTTGTTGTCTGTAAAACATTATGTATTCATTGAGGAGGTGTTTACATTATGTTAATGCATTTGGCTTTGGTAGCGTTGCCGACTTCACTTTTAGGCGTGTGAATCGAGCTGAAAGGTCGGCGTTGTTTTCCCCTGTATGTTGGCGTTTTTCTGTGTGGGATCTGGAAATCAGAAAGGCAGATCTGTTGAGTAGTGACTTGCTGTTCTTCGTCCTCACCTCCCCCACCTACCAACCCCCAGCCTCTCCTCTGTAGCGGTGGAGGAGAGAAATGGCTGGTATTTTAGATTTGAGAAGGCAGCTCTCGTTTCCTTTTTTTAGCCTCCATTTTTTTTATTTCAGCCTGCGTGTGAGTAAAATGCGAGTGGCACCGTCGAGCCAGAATGCAGCGATCACAGCTGCGAGTTTCGACCAAGTTAGAGCCCTCGTCCTGAGACACACACACACACACACACACACACACACGCACACACGCACACACACACACACACAGCCTCTTATGTTGATAGGAAGCATAGCGTTGTTTGATCATCAGAAAAAGGGGGACTTTCGGCTTCGCTGCTGCAGTCAGGGATCAAATTCTGCTCGCATGATTGAGGCCTTTTCACTAACGCTATGTAGGTTACTCATCACTTTGAATGTGGCACTAAAACGGAAACGTTCGCATTATCCAAGTGTGCGAGCTCATTTAATACCTCAGATGAGCGCTGCCCGGGGCCGTATTTCGGATTTTTATGCATTTTAGCATAAAAATCTATATGCCGGTATATCTCTATAGTAATGTTTCTTGTGGTATTTGTCAGAAGAAGCCCACATTTGAGTGCACCAATGGCTGCCCCAGCCTTCGCCTGCGTAGTTTCCCCTCGCTCAGCTGCACCACGTAGACGTTGCTCTGCGCTGTGCGCTGAGCGACCCGGAGCTCGGGGCAGCAGACACAGAAGAGATCTCCCTGCCCGGTTTAGGCCAATCAATGTGCTGCCGGATGTGTGACGACCTCGCCGCAGCGAAATGTTGTGTGACCCCTGCCTGTGTCTGACGTGTCGTTAATTGGTTTTCTTGAGGGAAGCAGCTGGTCATATTCCAGTGCATACTTCCCTCCGCTCATGCGTCTCTACATTTGCTCATTAAAGATGAATTAACATGGGATGTTTTAATAGCATCTTTGAGCTCAATGAGATCAGCATGAATTCATGTCCAGCTATCTTTCCCCCCGTACCTTGATCACGTCTGCTCCAATGTGTTATAGCCTAGCTCCAGTAAAAAAAAAAAAAGTACTTAAATCACATTGAGTCCCAACTGTAAATTATTATTTTATTTTTTTTACCTGCACCACACTCTTTATTAAACCTATTTAAGATTGGGACATGTACGTGAGGTTTCATATGACGGTGAGCGGTCGTCGACCTTGCTTCACAAGTACAAAGATGACAGCCGCGGCCCGTGGGGTGGTGTACAGCCAGCTCCAAATATTTTGGTTGATCTGGAAGCCTGGCTGTCGGTAGCCACATCGCAGTGAGCAGAGAGCCTCGTTTTCATTGGTTGAGGCTCACATTCTCTGAATATGTTTCACATCTTTTAATAGACTGTGTGGACTGCAACCTGCCAACCTGGCCACTCATAACCATTGGAAACATGAGCCCCCCCCCCCACACACACACACACAACACCCCCCCTGGCCTGACCCTTCTTGTTATCTAGAACAAATGCTGCGCTCACTACCAGAGACAAAGACACGTACACAACACAGCCCCCTAAGAAATGCAGGGGGAATTTGGGACACAGGAAAGCACACACAATGCTGTGCTTTCTTAGCTCTACCTGCTAGCCTGGGAAAGCTAAGAATGTACCGCCTGCTCGCTCTTAGCTCTACCTGCTAGCCTGGGAAAGCTAAGAATGTACTGCCTGGTCTTTCTTAGCTCTACCTGCTAGCCTGGGAAAGCTAACAATGTACCGCCTGCTCTTTCTTAGCTCTACCTGCTAGCCTGGGAAAGCTAACAATGTACCGCCTGCTCTTTCTTAGCTCTACCTGCTAGCCTGGGAAAGCTAATGTACTGCCTGCTCTTTCTTAGCTCTACCTGCTAGCCTGGGAAAGCTAACAATGTACCGCCTGCTCTTTCTTAGCTCTACCTGCTAGCCTGGGAAAGCTAACAATGTACCGCCTGCTCTTTCTTAGCTCTACCTGCTAGCCTGGTAAAGCTAATGTACTGCCTGGCCTTTCTTAGCTCTACCTGCTAGCCTGGGAAAGCTAATGTACTGCCTGGCCTTTCTTAGCTCTACCTGCTAGCCTGGGAAAGCTAAGAATGTACTGCCTGACCTTTCTTAGCTCTACCTGCTAGCCTGGGAAAGCTAAGAATGTACTGCCTGGCATATTGTGAAATTAACGCCATGTTGGTTTTTCAGGCCTGTCAAGTAGCTTCAGATGTTTTACTGGTAAATTGCAAATGGATTGCATTTATGAAGTCAGATACTTGTGTTAGGGGTGTTAGGTTAGACTGGTTGGTTGAAGGAAGTCTGTTGGGGAGTTGTGTTTGCTAACTTGCCTTTGAGAGCTTGTGTGAGCTTGGAGATGTGAGGAATGTGCAGACAGACAGACAAGGTTAGTCTGGCCCACTTCTCTGCTCACTAAGGAGATCCAGTCTCTCTCTAACATGCTGAGCGTCAATCATTAACTGTTGGGTGACCTGGCTTTGAAATGACTGAAGGCCGCTTGTTAGAATGGTGAAGCGTCATGGAGGTGGTCCAGCATGTACAGCCTGGTTTGTCTTATAGAGAGTAGGTACGCGCTGGCTCGCGTTCGCTCGTCATCCAGACATATTTCTGCTCGTACAAGAGCGAATGAAGCAGGATGCTGGCTGGTTTCCAGACGAGAAGACAGGATCCTATCTGAGTGCAGACTGAGTGGAGGAGAGAGAGATGGAGCGGGGGATGTTGCTGCGAGGGAGGAAGAGAAGAGAAACGCCTCCTGTCTTTTGAGCTTTTCCATTTGCATGCTGGTGACTCTCCGTATCATTACATGGAGGGCAGGTGTAGCTATTGACATGCTAATAAGAGTGTGTGTGTGTGTGTGTGTGTGTGTGTGTGTGTGTGTGTGTGTGTGTGTGTGTGTGTGTGTGTGTGTGTGTGTGTGGTGCCTATGTGAGCATCGAGTCAAGTCAGTCTGAATGTTGTGAATCTCCAACTATATGAGTTAAATTCACAGGACAGAAGGACAGCTAATACATAGTTGTTTATTTCAACATAGATCAATTTGATTTGTGATTTCATTTTCACAACTGGGATTTTTATTTTCAATGTACAGTAGTAGTGTTTTTTCCTCCTGATGTCATACTGATATATGGCTGTGTGTGAGAGAGAGAGACTGTCTTTCAGTGCATCTCTCTCTCTCTCTCTCTCTCTCTCCATGTGGCTTCTCCTCAGCAGCTGCTGTGTGTTGTGTTTCTCGTCGTCTTGCACAACGGGGTTAAAAACAAGTCGCTGTGACGCCTGCCTCTTTGCTGCGCTCCCATTGGCCCAGCGGCTCTGGAGCTGCTCCAATGGGGCGCGGCCATTCCTCAGCAGCACTGGGGGAGCAGTGTTGCAGGGCTCTGCTGGGTAAGAGGAGCAAGGCTTCTTGGGAGAATAATAATGGAGGAGGAGGCTGGGAGAGAGGGAGAGGCGGGCGTTCTACGTAATCATGTCTCTCTCTCTCTCTCTCTCTCTATCTCTCTCTCTCTCTCTCTCTCTCTCTGGTTTTATCACACCCTTATGTTCTGTCCTTCATTTCCTTGGGTTTTTCTCACCGCCTCTCACACAGAGAACATGGCTTTCTGTTGCTACTTGCTTTAGTGTTTAGCAGAGGGAAAAAGCTATGTACGATTTGAGTTTCTGTCTCCACCTTTTGAACTGCAGGCAGCCATTTTAAGTTTCACCGCATTGACCCCTTCTCCCTCTTTCCTTTCCCATCCCCTCCCCCAGCCCAGCCTCTCTCTCTCCCATGGAAGCGCAGGCTCTCTCTCTCTCTCTCTCCCATGGAAGCCCAGGCTCTCTCTCTCTCTCTCTCCCATGGAAGCCCAGGCTCTCTCTCTCTCTCTCTCCCATGGAAGCCCAGGCTCTCTCTCTCTCCCATGGAAGCCCAGGCTCTCTCTCTCTCTCCCATGGAAGCCCAGGCTCTCTCTCTCCCATGGAAGCCCAGGCTCTCTCTCTCCCATGGAAGCCCAGGCTCTCTCTCTCTCTCTCTCTCCCATGGAAGCCCAGGCTCTCTCTCTCCCATGGAAGCCCAGGCTCTCTCTCTCTCTCTCTCTCCCATGGAAGCCCAGGCTCTAGGGCTGGGCGATATGGCCTCTAAAGAATATTGCGATATTTTTCGGCTATATCGCGATACACGATATCTCGATATTTTTGAAATCTCTCATAAATGCTCGATTTAACCCTTCAGGGTTCATACACATTTTGACCAATGGATTTCCATGACTTTTCCATGACTTTAAACCACATTTCCATGACCAAACATTTTGTAAAGTCTCGTGTATACATGAAAAAGTCAGTGAGTAAAAATATTCTATGTAATGTAACTACTAACAGATTACAATAATTGAAAAACTAACATGGTCATCATTACTAAAACAGGTTACTAGCCCCAACACTGACGACAACCAAGATCTTAGTAGGGCTGGGCAATATGGACCAAAAATCATATATCAGTATTTTTAGGTTGAATGGCGAAATATGATATATCTTGGTATTTTCTACAAAGTGGGCTAGATTTTCAATTGTAAATTAGCCGGGCAATATAAAAAAAAATATCGCTTGACGGCGAGTGTCAAGCAAGGCAGCGGGAGAGTGTCTGTGTCGTCGCGTAGCGCGGGTGAGTGTGTCTGACGCGGTTTGACGCGTTTGACGTATGCATGTGATTCCCCCTCCCTTCCTGTTTGTCTGAGTGTGAGAAGGAGAGCTGACAAGAGGAAACGTGAAGCGAGTCATGCCGGCAGCTTACGTTATAAACAATGCGTGACAATTATACTCGAATGTTCGCGATATAGTCATTTACTACATCTCACGTGGCACAAGCCGCGATACATCGAGTATATTCGATATATCGCCCAGCCCTACCAGGCTCTCTCTCTCCCATGGAAGCCCAGGCTCTCTCTCTCTCCCATGGACGCCCAGGCTCTCTCTCTCTCTCTCTCCCATGGACGCCCAGGCTCTCTCTCTCTCTCTCCCATGGAAGCCCAGGCTCTCTCTCTCTCTCGCTCTCTCTCTCCCATGGAAGTAAGTAAACAGGACAATAAAGGAGAGCGGGCTGAATACTGCTCCATTAGCTGCTTCCTTGTGCCAGGTGAAGATTGCTAAAAGCACATTTCTGTTTGCTCAGAGGGTGTGTGTGTGTGTGTGTGTGTGTGTGTGTGTGTGTGTGTGTGTGTGTGTGTGTGTGTGTGCGCGCGCGCCAGTGTTTCCGCTAGACAAAACACCTGCAGGACAACGTGTCCTTTAAGATTTCAAATCCAGGACAATGGGGATAAATTCAGGACACATTAAATCTGTGTTTATTGAGCTTAAAAACAATTGATATAGGCGCTATATAAAGAATGACACACAGTGTTTCCCCTACCATTCTACAGGCCTGGCGGGCACGCCAGGCCAACGACGCCCCCGCCAGGCCAGAAGAGGAGATGCAAACAAAACCTTTATGGCATATTATTACAATACAAAATACTGGTGTTGACAGTGTTGACAGTCATAGAAGATGCCAAATCATTCAAAACAATACGCATTTTGCTTTTAGGAGCATTGTGCCAGTGTGCAGCGCTGTTCCAAAACGTGTCAACGTGTGTCGTTGCCTGGGAAACGCACATCCCATAATACAACTGTTCGCATCGCATCCTATAATAGTGATGATACTTGGGATGCCATTGCCAACATAGATGTGAACAGGTTAGCTAAAAGTTTAGCGTCACCAGCGAGGGCCCCCACCGTTGCGGTCGGGGTACGTTTCGAAATCCCTCCAGGCCTGACAATTTTTCTAGGGGAAACACTGACATAATTAGGCATGTAGATTTATATTTTTTATTTGAAAGTATAAACAGCCAATAAGACTCAATAAACCTATCATCTCCAGAGGTGTAACCGTGCTTTTGGGGTCACACGGTGCGCTCTCTGGTGTGGCGATGGTCCAGCTGGTCGTCTCGTCCAGGCGGAAAGCACTAGCATCCCGATACTATAATAGATCCATGTAGTGTCCACGTTAGCAAGCAGGCAGAAAACACTAGCCTCTATGTTAACAAGCAGGTGGAAAACACTATCCTCTACGTTAGCAAGCAGGTGGAAAACACTATAGCCTCTACATTAGCATCAGGCTACAGCAGGGATGAGTTCTCAGACGATAGCACGGCATGCAAAACTTTAGCCGTACAAACACACTTACTACAAATGAGTCAGGCTAATTGTACTAGAAAATAGTAGACATGGCTTGCTTTGGGTAGCTAGCGCTGCGTTAAGAGGAAAACACGCGTTTTATCAGTGCACAGCAGCGCACACACTGACACACACAAACTCCTGTCACCGTACTGTCAAAGCCTAACCTCGCATCACCAGGCTCTCTCAGAGGAGAGAGACCCCAACATTCAGTCCCGCCCAGCCGGCCCATTAGCCAATAGCATTTTAGAGAAACGTAATGTACTGTACCTCTAGACTGACCAATCAGACGCAGTTCAAGTCGAGCAGTACTAGCAAGTAGAGATGTAACGGTATGAAAATTTCACATCACGATTATCGTGACCAAAATTATCACGGTTATCGTATTATCACGGTATTCGTAAAAAATTGCTGAAAATGTTCAAAAACTACTGATACACTCACTGAAATCATTTCTCCTAGGCTGCACGTCTGCATCTGGGAGACTGTTGCCAACTTTGGTTGATGAGATGGACAGTATTTACCATGTTTTTCAAAGCACTGTAATCATGGTATCACGGTACCACGGTTTTAATGATAATGAAAATTTGAAACGGTACGTTATCGTAAGGAATTTTATCACGGTTATCATTAAAGCCAGTTATCGTTACATCCCTACTAGCAAGTTAGTTTGTCACACCAAGTGTGGAGCTGTTTGACAGTGTTACCAAACTATAAAGTGTGTGTGTGTGTGTGTGTGTGTGTGTGTGTGTGTGTGTGTGTGTTACATCCCTACTAGCAAGTTAGTTTGTCACATCAAGTGTGGAGCTGTTTGACAGTGTTACCAAACTATAAAGTGTGTGTGTGTGTTTGTTACATCCCTACTAGCAAGTTAGTTTGTCACATCAAGTGTGGAGCTGTTTGACAGTGTTACCAAACTATAAAGTGTGTGTGTGTGTGTGTGTGTGTGTGTGTGTGTGTGTTAGGGGTGGGAATCGCTGAGTAGCTCACGATACGATATCGTCACGATACTTGGCCCTCGATAACGATATTATCACGATACAGCGATACTGCGATAATCGATATATTGGAAGACGATACATCACGATACCTGTGTAACTGAAGAGAAAAAAATACCCCTAAAAGGCAAGAAGCAGGTATTATGTATTTATTAGCAGAATTGACATGAACTCTCTCAGAGTTCACTCACTCACTCATACCATTTTCGATACCACGGAGGAAAAGTTACACATTAAGTCTTTTTATTATTATTATTAAAACAAGAAAACCTACTGTATATAACCTACCTACCTATATAATTTCTAAAAGTAGATATTAATGATCAAGCATTTCCATTCATGTAGCCTACAGTATTTATGTTTTTGTTTCAACTACAAACATAAATAAACGTCAACTTGAAACTATGTTTGAACTACCACACACAGCATAATATTTTAGCCTGTTTATTAACTCATTGAGTGCCATGGACGAGTATGTTCGTCATTTCGTTTAGTAACGTAGAGTGCCAAGGACGAGTATGTTCGTCAATTGCGTTTTTTGACGGTGGGACGTGGATCAAAGCATCAGGCATCTCCTGTACAAATATGGGAGCTATTGAAGGTGTATAAGTAAGGGATAATGTATACTGAGCCGGTGATTACTGTGGAAATAATGACCGACAGGTGAATGATTTAGCCCGACGCGCAGCGGAGGGCTTAATATTCACCTGAAGGTCATTATTTCCAGTAATCACTGGCTCAGTATACATTATCCCGCTTAGAACACGGCCTACAACTAAATCATTCAATAATCTGACAAAAATAATTATTCAAATAGATTTTTTAATAGCGTTTTCAACACAAAGCGGTTTCATTCGTAATTGGCACACAAGACACCACAGCTGCAACTGGTTGGCCTAATTAGTAGCGTCTGCGGACAAAATGCTCTTATCAACTGATTAATCCAGGTGTGGCAGAGCAGCGGTCGGTTGTCGAGAAATAATGACCGGTGAATATTGTTGATTGACCAATCAGAATCGAGTATTCGAGAGAGCCGTGTTCTAACCTATTTTACGGACTCATTAGGTGGCGACAGTGCTCTCCAGATTACAGAAAGGTCCGGAAAACTGCAGCAAAAAGCCGTGATCAAAGAGAACCCGATGCATGCTGCAGCCAGAGCCATATAGATTGCTCTGTCTGCAGCTGACGTCGGGCTGCGAACATCAGTCAATCCGCGCACACAACTGAGCTCCTCTGCCTCTGTCTGTCTGTCTGCATATAGTTTCTCCACACGATTACCCGCCAGAAAGGCAGCACCCGACGCCGAAGGGCCAAACCTATCCCTGCAGTCCCGTTTGGCATTTCCTTGTCGCGCTGGGAGCCGCCCGGCGCAAAAACGGAGGCTCCGAAAATGACTGGGTGCGTGTGGGGAGGAGTTTGCAGCTGAGGCGGGGAGAGGGGGGTGGGGCACGCAGGCTCCACAGAACTACACCACGTCACTACATCAGAAAATATTAGCTAGCGTCAGTGAATGTGCTTGAAATGCTGCATTTCACAAAAGGCTGAATATCTCAGCTTATAATTTGAAACCTGTCTTTTTGCTCAAAACAGCCTATCTTCTCCGGCTCATAACTAAAGAACGGAAAATGGGATCAATAAACTTTTTTTTGCAGATGATAGAAGAGAGTCTCCTCGTTCTTTGTGCGTGTTCGGTGTCTACATAGTAATATCACACAATATTCTGTGGGCCTCGAGAAATCACTGAAAACGCTCTGAAACTCTGACACTGGGAGCTTCCGTTCTCCAAAAGTGGCTGGCACTCAATGAGTTAAATAAACATATCGATACTTGGTGCCAGTGTATCGATAACGTATCGCAAGTGGAAATATCGCGATACCGTGAGTATCGATATTTTGTCCCACCCCTAGTGTGTGTGTGTGTGTGTGTGTGTTAGAGGGGCAGCGAGCAAAGGAACAGGAAAGAAGAAAAACAGAGAGCCAGCGAAAGCTTTTGCCGTTTTATAATCGACAGCAGCACTGCTAAAAACAAGCCCCTCCCACTGTCACCTGATTTCCTGTTCACAAGCCCCTCCCACTGTCACCTGGTTTCCTGTTCACAAGCCCCTCCCACTGTCACCTGGTTTCCTGTTCACAAGCCCCTCCCACTGTCACCTGGTTTCCTGTTCACAAGCCCCTCCCACTGTCACCTGGTTTCCTGTTCACAAGCCCCTCCCACTGTCACCTGGTTGTGACATGAAACCAGCTTTCTTCATGGCCGTTAAGCTGTCCTCTTAAAACTGGTTTGGACTTGAAATGTAGCACCTCCTCTGAACCTTTTGAACCCAGATTTGTTCCCTCACCTAGGCTTGGCACTTATTCAAAGAAGGACTGTCCAAACATGCTTGTTTTGTTCAAATAGCACCCTCCCCTTAACGTTTACCATCCTGTCTGTCATAGTGTCTGTCATATCATGCCACCTCCCCATAATGTTTACCATCCTGTCTGTGATATCATAGCATTTAAGATTTGTTGTTTTCTCGTATTAAAGTTCCTGAGCTCTAAGCACAGAGAGAGACACAGACCGATTGTCATTCAAAATGGCTGCACAGCCTGTGTGTGTGTGTGTGGGGGGGGGGGGGGGGGGGGTTTAGGTGTTCAAGCCACGAAGGGGCTAACCTCTCTTGTTTTTCACCCAGTTTGTTGTTATTATTACTATTATTATTATTATTCCTATTTCCAGTGGCTTCTGTGCTCCTGGTGCCACAGCAGCAGTTTAGGTAATTATGTCTCCACTGGTGATAGCCAGGCCGGAGGCATTATGGATTTGGGTTGTCTGTCCGTACGTCCGTACGTACCGTAAGTACGTACGTCCGTACCACCTGTCCGATGTTCGTTGATGCCATATCTGAGGAACACCTTGACGGAATTTAATCAAATTTACCTCCAACGTCGACTTGGACTTAAGGATGAACTGATTAGATTTTGGTGCTCATAGGTCAAAGTTCAAGGTCACTGTGACCTCACGATCGCCATTCCCAAGTTCGTTAACGCCATATCTCAGGAACGGCTTGACGGAATTTCATCCAATTTTCCTCAAACATCCACGTGGACTCAAGGATGAACTGATTACATTTTGGTGGTCAAAGGTCAAGGTCACTGTGACCTCACGAGCGCCATTTTCAAGCTTGGTAATGGCATATCTCAGTAACACCTTGACGAAATGTCTTCACATTTGGCTCAAACATCAAAGTATGGACAGACATGCATGTCGACTGCTCACTTGTTGGTGGAGGCATATATCTGCGGTGCGGTCGTTCTAGTTTTAAAAATATATCTTTGGGGAACTTTTGCCCCACTGTCTTTCTATGCATCAAGCTCAGGGTTGCCAGGGGTCTGGAAAGTATTTGGATTTCAGAAAAAATCATTAATAAGGACTTGTGTTTGGATTTCTGAATCTCTGAGTTTGACCCTCGTGCGCTCTGTCATCTCAAAATTCACCTCTGATATGTTTTTTTATACGTCATCATCAGTAGTGATGGACCAAGCTTGTTACACTTTCTTCCCATCTACAGTATCACTCTCCACAGAGGCTACAAGGATACAGTGATTTGCTGATCGCTGAGCTGTCATTGGCTGTGCTCTGTCACAGGTGTTCTTAGCTCAGATATGTGGCTGTCACCTAGGTAACCTGCGCTGAAGACATTTTCTTTTAATATCTTTTTTTCCCAGGCTCTATTGCTTGAAAACGGCTTGAAAAGTCCTTGAGATGAGAACAACAGTACTGTTTGTGTCTGTGAGTGTGTTCTTCATCTTCTTCTGGCAAACAGCTTGCAGGTGCTGAGTGTGTGTTGAAATTGTGTGTGAAATTGAATTAAATGAATTGAATTGAAATAAAATGGTCCAAATCTTGGAGGCTATTTTTGCCCCTCGGTCACGGTTTTTAGGGTTATTCTGAGATTTCTTGGGGCATTTTTGGCCTTGCCTCTGGCAATTTCCTACACTGGACAGCAGTCTCTGGCACATCAGGAAAGGAGAGGGCTTGTAAACGGTGTCACGCCAGTGGGCCGGCCGAGCCGGTCCCGGGAGACCCACGGCTCGAATCGCGCTCCGCTTGCCTGGCCCAGCTCCAGCGCCGGCTTTGCCCTGCCCAGTGGCTTGGAAAAAGGGTGCAAGGTCGTTGGACTGAGTGGTAAATTCTGAAAACACAGCATGTGTCTGTTTTATTCCAGCTATCGCTTTACCTTATCGGTACACAGTTAGCACACCGCTAACGTTGGCACAGGTGGCCCTCCCGGCATAACCAACACAACAACTGATAGCTAGAATAAAACAGACACATATTTTCAGAACTTACCAGTACCCTGTACTACGAAGCTAGTTTAACAGATCCGCGATAAGTCCCTTTGATCTGGTTTGACTGAACAGGATCAAAGCTATCTAGTTAACTGATACTACGACGCTGGTTTTCTACTAGGTAAGTGGACCTGGGATCTGCCTGTGCACGCGCACGTTTTTCGCTCGTGCACAGGCGCGCGTCCACGCGAAAGAGGTGCGCTAGCCAATCACATTATGAACAGCTGAGTTGATCCACGCCCACACCCATTTCCACACCCATTTCCTCATTCAGCGCAGCCACAGTGTGATCAGAGATTTTTGCGGATATTTAATGTATCCGCGATTTAATGTCAGAATGAAAATCCGCGTTGGATAGTCTGCTGAAGGGCTGTCTAAAGCAGCAGCTTGTATTCACATCAGTCATTTGATTTACTTTGATCAGCGATTTCTGTCTGATACAGCTGCATTGATACAGGCAGCAGCAACAAATGTAAAAGTGTAATCTCAGTCTATACATTTCAACAATCTGTAAGCCTATTTAGACCATAGATTTAGAAACGCATGCTCAATGAATAATGATCTCTATCACTCATGTGTGTGGTTGCACTGATCGAATAATTCATATATAAAATAGCCTAGTATAAAGCCTAATAGCCTACTATAAAAGAGAAAACTGCTGAACTGAATTGAGACGATGCGGGCATAGTTATCATTGATAAAAACTAGCCTATTTTTGCTCATATATTGGCATACAGCCTACAGGACACAGTTCCAGCTGAAAGATGCAAGAATAGCCTGCATATTTAGTATTGGGGCTATCCCATATTTAAACTAATATCTATATTATATGTATAGGCTTTTCTGGCATGTAGGAGAATATCACCCTCACTCCATTTGAGGGTCCGTTCATGATATGCGCCGCGGTGATTAATAGTGATCATATTTCTCCACGCATCGTTGAGCTGTTAAGACATAAAGTAGGCTTAATTTAATTATGTAGCCTACAGAGCCACGAATGTTTTGCTTGTTCTATTCTCAGTTGACTGCAATCTATTTTTCATATGGCGATCTTATGAATGGTGAGTGACTCCAGAGAGCCGATTATATGGGTCTCTCATGGATTTTGATCTTATCCTCTGAAGCTAACCTGGTCGCGACCAGGTTAGCTTTGCAGCGTCAGTTGCCATGGTGATTGAAAGTTAACTTGCTTTGTAGTATGGCTAAACCAGGTTTAAACTCAAACTTACTCGGATAAGGCATTAAACTAGCTTCGTAGTACAGGCCTCTGGTAATGCAAAGTTAGTCTGACTTTTTTCCAAGCCCTCTCCTCTTTGTTATGTTTCTGTATGCCACTATACTTGGAAACATGCGCCAACGTCGGCCTCGACTTGCAGCGTTACCGACGTCGGCTAGATGACCTTATACTCGAACGTCAGCTTGAGGAGGGGGTCGCAGGGAAGTCCAAACAAAAATGAGTCAAAATGAGTCAATTGTGTGATTTCACTGGGATTTTCGGGGAGCTGCATCATGCCAGCTGTGCCGGCAGGCTCGCCGGCTGCAGCGCAGCCCGCGGCACATTCTGCGAGGGCTTTGCCATTGTAGCATGTTTTCTGTGTTAGCTCTGTGTTAGCTCCCAGGAGCCCAAGTAAACACAGGCATGAGTTCTCAGTTAGCTGTAACATTAGTTAGCTGTAACATTAGTTATCCTCAGTTAGCTGTAACAACAATTAGCTGTAACATTAGTTAGCTGTAACATTAGTTATCCTCAGGTAGCTGTAACAACAGTTAGCTGTAACATTAGTTAGCTGTAACATTAGCCCTTTGTTTTTGGAATCACCGCCTCTGACCCTGGGATGTTTCATTTGGGGTAAAGCAAAGAGTAAAGAGGTTTTTAATGTGGTTTAAATTACGGCCAGCTCTGGGAGTATAAAGTGCTTAGAATCTGGGATAGTCACAAGCGGTTGAGTACCCGCCTGACTGCTGCTGGAGCTGTAGCTGGAGCTGGAGCTGGAGCTGGGGAACACAACAGCTAACCAACCTGGAGAGAGCTTCCTCTCTGAGGTGCCGTGCAGGCGTGCACACTGGACCAGTGTTTTTCACATCAGACATCGCTTTGTAAATCATGCTTCCAATGTGCACAAAACACAGCGCATGGAGCGTTCTTTTGTGCGTTTTGTTTAGTTTTTCCTTGCCGTCGCGCGCAGCACAGTTCAGGACGCAACGACCACACGGACGGTAGCCAGCTAGTTTCGTCTGTTTGATGTTGTTGATTGTTCGCACTGTAAACATGAAAGCCAGATTATTGGCAATTCTGGCAGCAGCGGAGGTTGAAGATCCTCCTGGCAGGAGAAGAGGTAGGAGGAGTGACTCTGACGAGCAGTGCGCTTTTCCTCCAAATGTTGAACTTTTTTCAACTTGAGACGCCCAGAGTACTCCGCCCAAAAACACTAGCCGCCCAGAGCGCTTAAACAGCAGGTGCGCTCCTTGAAAGAGGAGCACCGCCGCTGCCTAGCGCGTCCTTACCATAGACTAGAGAATGAATTGGAGAAAGGTTCTGGCTTCTCAAAAACACAGGTCCAATGTGCACGGTACCTTAGTCAATCTAAATCACCAGACAAACATGCCGGAAAACCCAGCTTTTAGCACAACAGCTAAAACACAAGGTTGAACTACAAACTAAAGCTAACCTATAACTAGGGCTGTCCCAAACGATTATTTTCTTATCGATTCGACTGACGATTATTTTTTCAATTAGTCGATTAATCTAACGATTATTATTATTATTTTTTATTATAGGCTATAACAATAAATGTACCCAAAACAAATAAATAACCAAAAACTTCTCAATTTCTGTATTTTATTTAACCATCTCATTCTCTTTAACAGTCCAACATAAAATCTCTCAAATAAAATTAAAGCAAGAGCTTGTCCTCAAATAAAATGAATATAGCAGGGCTCGACATTAACGGCTGCCCGGTTGCCCCGGGCAACCAAAAAAAACATGGGGCAACCATTTCTTGGTCTTTGGTTGCCCCAGGGGCAACCACGATTTAACATGCAACAAAATATGTACAGCAGCAAACAGCAAAATATACACCAAATAAATGTTTTAATACTTGTTGTGAGTGACATATATGTGACATTTTATTGCTGTTACAATCGGAACAATGTTACTAATTACCAGTCGGAACCTACGTGATGCATGATGCACGTGCGGTATGTTTAACGAGTACTGACTTGGACAGGTGGGGCTGCTCGCACACAATCACAGCGGCTGCAAGACGCAAGAAGAACCGCGTCCGCCCGCAGCCCCGCACAGAAATAAAGGACGAGGAAATTGTCATTGAGGTGAAATACCCGTGCGTCTTTGAACGGGACGGAAAACGAATGCTATACTGCAAAGCATGTAGCCTACACGGCGAGTGTCCGCACGGAAAAGTGAGTCAAATCAGCAGACGCGCCCGTCCACAAGGCTCCTGTGCAGACGGCTTTCGCCTGGCCGTGCACACCCCGAATTGTGTAACTACGTGGACGCGGCTGAGCGGACAAAGTGGAGTTTTCAAGACTCCCGCTCACTTCCGCGAGCAGAAACCCACACAGTGTATAAAAGCTCCACACGTTTCCTCGTCAAGATTCAGTGTCTCTCATTTCCGTGCGACAGCCCAAACTTCAAGCATAATTCCAGCATAACGCTATACTGCAAAGCATGTAGCCTACAACAAGCCTACTACAACATACACCTCGACCAGGACATCCTTCAAAAACGTTTTACCACCGCGTATATGTGCTGAGGAATGATTTGCATCCCTGGCCTGTCAGCCTGTCATACGGAGTGAGAGAGAGAGGGTGCAGGGCCGCTTCTGGGCCTTTTGGGGCCCTATGCAACATCAGAGTGGGGGCCCCAAACCACTGTCATCATAGTATCCATGAATGAACATGAGGAGGGTAGGCTACTTAATTATCAATAACGCTTTTAATTAATAAATTAAGCACAATATGAACAATAACTGTTAAAAAATATATGAAAATGAAAGTTCACAAATATTAGTTAAATCCTTTCAGTGCAAATGCATTATAAAAACAAAAAATAAGATTTGTTTAGAAAACGAAATGACACAAATGTATTATTATTATTATTATTATCATTATTACTACTACTACACCCGGTGCGCACACTGAATAGGCCTATCTATATACTATAGACTATTATACTTACTTTTCTGTCACATCGTCATTATTAAGCCGGCTTATGACTGCATAGTATCTTAATTACTCAAAATATAAGGCGACTAAAATTGGGCAACCATATTTTTATTCGGGCAACCAAAAGCTCTTGCCAGGTTGCCCCTCCGGCAACCACTTTTAAAAGTTAACGTCAAGCCCTGTATAGTGCAATTCAAAATAAAATAGTAGAATAAATTAAATTCAAGTCACTTTCAGGAGGAATACCAAAAACCTTGTGCAATGTCAACTGAGTTTAGCAGCAGTCCAACATAAAATCATCTTACAGTACAATGGTGTGCAATTTTCAGTAACAGTGCTCTTAATTTTGGAGAAAGACAAATGCTCCATGTAAGATGGTCACACATCATCCAGACACAAGGCTGTTAGAAGAGTGTGCTGACGTCAAATGACGCTGCGCTGATGGGTAAGCGCTATGTTAGCGGCTAACTGTTACTTGTCGTTACTTTAAATGGCAGTAAAACGCCACTGAATGACCAAATTGATTTAACTTTTAACCATTTCGATTTCCACTTTCCATACGGACCCCAGTATTGGTTAGTTGTTTATAACGTGACTATATTTATACAGTTTATAACGTAGGCTACTCCGGTTTCCAGTTTATAACTCGGGTCTACAGCCAGAGTGCGGTGGTAGCTATTGCGCAACACACAGATTCAACCCGCAAACCGAAGTACATTATTAACGTTATAAATATAGTCACGACGTTAACAACTAACCAATGCTGGGGGTCCGTATTGAAAGTGGAAATCGAAATGGTTAAAAGTTAAATCAATTTGGTCATTCAGTGGCATTTTACTGCCATGTAAAGTAACGAAAAGTAACAGTTAGCCGCTAAAATTAGCCACACATGACGCGTCGAAGCACGTAGCGTGCGTCGACGTAATTACGTATTTGACGTCATCAATTACGTCGACTCGCTGGGACAGCCCTACCTATAACTACAAAAATGGATTGAAATCACTAACCTAGTAAATACTACAAACACACAACTATAAGATTCACACTAAAGCAATCTATGAAATAGTACAATCTAACTACTAAATCACTACTATGCTCAATGCACTCTTCAGTAACACTCCTCTCCTCAGTCTGCTGCCATAGCGCAGGGAAGCCATGCTGTTATTATATTAGACTATCTTCTCTCTTTCTTCTCTCTCTCTCTGTCTCTCCCTCTCTCTCTCTCTCTCCCTCTCTCTCTCTCTCTCTCTCTCTCTCTCTCTGTCTCTCCCTCTCTCTCTCTCTCTCTCTCTGTCTCTCCCTCTCTCTCTCTCTCTCTCTCTCTCTCTCCCTCTCTGTCTCTCCCTCTCTCTCTCTCTCTGTTTGAGTGACACCTCCTCGCCGAGCATTGGCTGCTGTTTTGTACGTGTTGGGCTTGTGGAGCCAGGGCAAACCCTCATGTCGCTCTGGATCAGAGTGTCAGCCAAAAGAGGAAATGGAAATGTCATCTCAAAGTGTTTGTCATGCAGAGAGATCACGTGGTGTGTGAGAGAGAGAGAGAGAGAGGGTGTCTCTGCTTTATGTTATGTGGTGAGAGAGAGAGAGGGTGTCTCTGCTTTATGTTAAGTGGTGAGAGAGAGAGTGTCTGCTTTATGTTATGTGGTGAGAGAGAGAGAGTGTCTCTGCTTTATGTTATGTGGTGAGAGAGAGAGAGAGGGTGTCTCTGCTTTGTTATGTGGTGAGAGAGAGAGAGTGTGTCTCTGCTTTATGTTATGTGGTGAGAGAGAGAGGTTGTCTCTGCTTTATGTTATGTGGTGAGAGAGAGAGTGTCTGCTTTATGTTATGTGGTGAGAGAGAGAGAGTGTCTCTGCTTTATGTTATGTGGTGAGAGAGAGAGAGAGGGTGTCTCTGCTTTGTTATGTGGTGAGAGAGAGAGAGTGTGTCTCTGCTTTATGTTATGTGGTGAGAGAGAGAGGTTGTCTCTGCTTTATGTTATGTGGTGAGAGAGAGAGGTTGTCTCTGCTTTATGTTAAGTGGTGAGAGAGAGAGGGTGTCTCTGCTTTATGTTATGTGGTGAGAGAGAGAGAGTGTCTCTGCTTTATGTTAAGTGGTGAGAGAGAGAGAGTGTCTCTGCTTTATGTTATGTGGTGAGAGAGAGAGGGTGTCTCTGCTTTATGTTATGTGGTGAGAGAGAGAGGTTGTCTCTGCTTTATGTTAAGTGGTGAGAGAGAGAGGGTGTCTCTGCTTTATGTTATGTGGTGAGAGAGAGATAGTGTCTCTGCTTTATGTTAAGTGGTGAGAGAGAGAGTGTCTCTGCTTTATGTTATGTGGTGAGAGAGAGAGGGTGTCTCTGCTTTATGTTATGTGGTGAGAGAGAGAGGGTGTCTCTGCTTTATGTTATGTGGTGAGAGAGTGTGTCTCTGCTTTATGTTATGTGGTGAGAGAGAGATGTTATGTGGTGAGAGAGAGAGAGTGTATCTGCTTTATGTTAAGTGGTGAGAGAGAGAGGGTGTCTCTGCTTTATGTTATGTGGTGAGAGAGAGAGAGTGTGTCTCTGCTTTATGTTATGTGGTGAGAGAGAGAGAGTGTCTCTGCTTTATGTTAAGTGGTGAGAGAGAGAGAGTGTCTCTGCTTTGTTATGTGGTGTGAGAGAGAGAGAGGGTGTCTCTGCTTTATGTTATGTGGTGAGAGAGAGAGAGGGTGTCTCTGCTTTATGTTACGTGGTGAGAGAGAGAGAGTGTATCTGCTTTATGTTATGTGGTGAGAGAGAGAGTGTGTCTCTGCTTTATGTTATGTGGTGAGAGAGAGAGGGTGTCTCTGCTTTATGTTATGTGGTGAGAGAGAGAGAGTGTCTCTGCTTTATGTTATGTGGTGAGAGAGAGAGAGTGTATCTGCTTTATGTTATGTGGTGAGAGAGAGAGTGTGTCTCTGCTTTATGTTATGTGGTGAGAGAGAGAGGGTGTCTCTGCTTTATGTTATGTGGTGAGAGAGAGAGGGTGTCTCTGCTTTATGTTATGTGGTGAGAAAGAGAGAGTGTATCTGCTTTATGTTATGTGGTGAGAGAGAGAGGGTGTCTCTGCTTTATGTTATGTGGTGAGAGAGAGAGGGTGTATCTGCTTTATGTTAAGTGGTGAGAGAGAGAGAGGGTGTCTCTGCTTTATGTTATGTGGTGAGAGAGAGAGAGTGTCTCTGCTTTATGTTATGTGGTGAGAGAGAGAGGGTGTCTCTGCTTTATGTTATGTGGTGAGAGAGAGAGGGTGTCTCTGCTTTATGTTATGTGGTGAGAGAGAGAGGGTGTCTCTGCTTTATGTTATGTGGTGAGAGAGAGAGAGGGTGTCTCTGCTTTATGTTATGTGGTGAGAGAGAGAGAGGGTGTCTCTGCTTTATGTTAAGTGGTGAGAGAGAGAGTGTCTGCTTTATGTTATGTGGTGAGAGAGAGAGAGTGTCTCTGCTTTATGTTATGTGGTGAGAGAGAGAGAGAGGGTGTCTCTGCTTTGTTATGTGGTGAGAGAGAGAGAGTGTGTCTCTGCTTTATGTTATGTGGTGAGAGAGAGAGGTTGTCTCTGCTTTATGTTATGTGGTGAGAGAGAGAGTGTCTGCTTTATGTTATGTGGTGAGAGAGAGAGAGTGTCTCTGCTTTATGTTATGTGGTGAGAGAGAGAGAGAGGGTGTCTCTGCTTTGTTATGTGGTGAGAGAGAGAGAGTGTGTCTCTGCTTTATGTTATGTGGTGAGAGAGAGAGGTTGTCTCTGCTTTATGTTATGTGGTGAGAGAGAGAGGTTGTCTGGTCTCTGCTTTATGTTAAGTGGTGAGAGAGAGAGGGTGTCTCTGCTTTATGTTATGTGGTGAGAGAGAGAGAGTGTCTCTGCTTTATGTTAAGTGGTGAGAGAGAGAGAGTGTCTCTGCTTTATGTTATGTGGTGAGAGAGAGAGGGTGTCTCTGCTTTATGTTATGTGGTGAGAGAGAGAGGTTGTCTCTGCTTTATGTTAAGTGGTGAGAGAGAGAGGGTGTCTCTGCTTTATGTTATGTGGTGAGAGAGAGATAGTGTCTCTGCTTTATGTTAAGTGGTGAGAGAGAGAGTGTCTCTGCTTTATGTTATGTGGTGAGAGAGAGAGGGTGTCTCTGCTTTATGTTATGTGGTGAGAGAGAGAGGGTGTCTCTGCTTTATGTTATGTGGTGAGAGAGTGTGTCTCTGCTTTATGTTATGTGGTGAGAGAGAGATGTTATGTGGTGAGAGAGAGAGAGTGTATCTGCTTTATGTTAAGTGGTGAGAGAGAGAGGGTGTCTCTGCTTTATGTTATGTGGTGAGAGAGAGAGAGTGTGTCTCTGCTTTATGTTATGTGGTGAGAGAGAGAGAGTGTCTCTGCTTTATGTTAAGTGGTGAGAGAGAGAGAGTGTCTCTGCTTTGTTATGTGGTGTGAGAGAGAGAGAGGGTGTCTCTGCTTTATGTTATGTGGTGAGAGAGAGAGAGGGTGTCTCTGCTTTATGTTACGTGGTGAGAGAGAGAGAGTGTATCTGCTTTATGTTATGTGGTGAGAGAGAGAGTGTGTCTCTGCTTTATGTTATGTGGTGAGAGAGAGAGGGTGTCTCTGCTTTATGTTATGTGGTGAGAGAGAGAGAGTGTCTCTGCTTTATGTTATGTGGTGAGAGAGAGAGAGTGTATCTGCTTTATGTTATGTGGTGAGAGAGAGAGTGTGTCTCTGCTTTATGTTATGTGGTGAGAGAGAGAGGGTGTCTCTGCTTTATGTTATGTGGTGAGAGAGAGAGGGTGTCTCTGCTTTATGTTATGTGGTGAGAAAGAGAGAGTGTATCTGCTTTATGTTATGTGGTGAGAGAGAGAGGGTGTCTCTGCTTTATGTTATGTGGTGAGAGAGAGAGGGTGTATCTGCTTTATGTTAAGTGGTGAGAGAGAGAGAGGGTGTCTCTGCTTTATGTTATGTGGTGAGAGAGAGAGAGTGTCTCTGCTTTATGTTATGTGGTGAGAGAGAGAGGGTGTCTCTGCTTTATGTTATGTGGTGAGAGAGAGAGGGTGTCTCTGCTTTATGTTATGTGGTGAGAGAGAGAGGGTGTCTCTGCTTTATGTTATGTGGTGAGAGAGAGAGAGGGTGTCTCTGCTTTATGTTATGTGGTGAGAGAGAGAGGGCGTCTCTGCTTTATGTTATGTGGTGAGAGAAAGAGTGTCTGCTTTATGTTATGTGGTGAGAGAGAGAGAGAGTGTCTCTGCTTTATGTTATGTGGTGAGAGAGAGAGGGTGTCTCTGCTTTATGTTATGTGGTGAGAGAGAGAGAGAGTGTCTCTGCTTTATGTTATGTGGTGAGAGAGAGAGAGTGTATCTGCTTTATGTTATGTGGTGAGAGAGAGAGAGGGTGTCTCTGCTTTATGTTATGTGGTGAGAGAGAGAGAGGGTGTCTCTGCTTTATGTTATGTGGTGAGAGAGAGAGGGTGTCTCTGCTTTATGTTATGTGGTGAGAGAGAGAGGGTGTCTCTGCTTTATGTTATGTGGTGAGAGAGAGAGGGTGTCTCTGCTTTATGTTATGTGGTGAGAGAGAGAGGTTGTCTCTGCTTTATGTTAAGTGGTGAGAGAGAGAGAGGGTGTCTCTGCTTTATGTTATGTGGTGAGAGAGAGAGGGTGTCTCTGCTTTATGTTATGTGGTGAGAGAGAGAGGGTGTCTCTGCTTTATGTTATGTGGTGAGAGAGAGAGGCTGTCTGCTTTATGTTATGTGGTGAGAGAGAGAGGGTGTCTCTGCTTTATGTTAAGTGGTGAGAGAGAGAGGGTGTCTCTGCTTTATGTTAAGTGGTGAGAGAGAGAGGGTGTCTCTGCTTTATGTTATGTGGTGAGAGAGAGAGGCTGTCTGCTTTATGTTATGTGGTGAGAGAGAGAGAGTGTATCTGCTTTATGTTATGTGGTGAGAGAGAGAGGTTGTCTCTGCTTTATGTTAAGTGGTGAGAGAGAGAGAGGGTGTCTCTGCTTTATGTTATGTGGTGAGAGAGAGAGGGTGTCTCTGCTTTATGTTATGTGGTGAGAGAGAGAGGGTGTCTCTGCTTTATGTTATGTGGTGAGAGAGAGAGGGTGTCTCTGCTTTATGTTATGTGGTGAGAGAGAGAGGGTGTCTCTGCTTTATGTTATGTGGTGAGAGAGAGAGGGTGTCTCTGCTTTATGTTATGTGGTGAGAGAGAGATGCTGTCTGCTTTATGTTATGTGGTGAGAGAGAGAGAGGGTGTCTCTGCTTTATGTTATGTGGTGAGAGAGAGAGAGTGTCTCTGCTTTATGTTAAGTGGTGAGAGAGAGAGGGTGTCTCTGCTTTATGTTATGTGGTGAGAGAGAGAGTGTCTCTGCTTTATGTTATGTGGTGAGAGAGAGAGGGTGTCTCTGCTTTATGTTATGTGGTGAGAGAGAGAGAGAGAGAGAGTCTCTGCTTTATGTTATGTGGTTAGAGAGAGAGTGTCTCTGCTTTATGTTATGTGGTGAGAGAGAGAGAGTGTCTCTGCTTTATGTTATGTGGTGAGAGAGAGTGTCTCTGCTTTATGTTATGTGGTGAGAGAGAGAGTGTCTGCTTTATGTTATGTGGTGAGAGAGAGAGAGTGTCTGCTTTATGTTATGTGGTGAGAGAGAGAGAGTGTCTCTGCTTTATGTTATGTGGTGAGAGAGAGTGTCTCTGCTTTATGTTATGTGGTGAGAGAGAGAGTGTCTCTGCTTTATGTTATGTGGTGAGAGAGAGTGTCTCTGCTTTATGTTATGTGGTGAGAGAGAGTGTCTCTGCTTTATGTTATGTGGTGAGAGAGAGAGAGAGAGAGTGTCTCTGCTTTATGTTATGTGGTGAGAGAGAGAGTGTCTCTGCTTTATGTTATGTGGTGAGAGAGAGAGAGTGTCTCTGCTTTTAACTCTGCTTTATGTTAAGTGGTGAGAGAGAGAGGGTGTCTCTGCTTTATGTTATGTGGTGAGAGAGAGAGAGTGTCTCTGCTTTATGTTAAGTGGTGAGAGAGAGAGGGTGTCTCTGCTTTATGTTATGTGGTGAGAGAGAGAGAGTGTGTCTCTGCTTTATGTTAAGTGGTGAGAGAGAGAGGGTGTCTCTGCTTTATGTTATGTGGTGAGAGAGAGAGGGTGTCTCTGCTTTATGTTATGTGGTGAGAGAGAGAGGGTGTCTCTGCTTTATGTTAAGTGGTGAGAGAGAGAGAGGGTGTCTCTGCTTTATGTTATGTGGTGAGAGAGAGAGGGTGTCTCTGCTTTATGTTATGTGGTGAGAGAGAGAGAGGGTGTCTCTGCTTTATGTTATGTGGTGAGAGAGAGAGGGTGTCTCTGCTTTATGTTAAGTGGTGAGAGAGAGAGGGTGTCTCTGCTTTATGTTAAGTGGTGAGAGAGAGAGAGGGTGTCTCTGCTTTATGTTATGTGGTGAGAGAAAGAGTGTCTGCTTTATGTTATGTGGTGAGAGAGAGAGAGAGTGTCTCTGCTTTATGTTATGTGGTGAGAGAGAGAGGGTGTCTCTGCTTTATGTTATGTGGTGAGAGAGAGAGAGAGTGTCTCTGCTTTATGTTATGTGGTGAGAGAGAGAGAGTGTATCTGCTTTATGTTATGTGGTGAGAGAGAGAGAGAGGGTGTCTCTGCTTTATGTTATGTGGTGAGAGAGAGAGAGGGTGTCTCTGCTTTATGTTATGTGGTGAGAGAGAGAGGGTGTCTCTGCTTTATGTTATGTGGTGAGAGAGAGAGGGTGTCTCTGCTTTATGTTATGTGGTGAGAGAGAGAGGGCGTCTCTGCTTTATGTTATGTGGTGAGAGAGAGAGAGGTTGTCTCTGCTTTATGTTAAGTGGTGAGAGAGAGAGGTGGTGTCTCTGCTTTATGTTATGTGGTGAGAGAGAGAGGGTGTCTCTGCTTTATGTTATGTGGTGAGAGAGAGAGGGTGTCTCTGCTTTATGTTATGTGGTGAGAGAGAGAGGCTGTCTGCTTTATGTTATGTGGTGAGAGAGAGAGGGTGTCTCTGCTTTATGTTAAGTGGTGAGAGAGAGAGGGTGTCTCTGCTTTATGTTATGTGGTGAGAGAGAGAGGGTGTCTCTGCTTTATGTTATGTGGTGAGAGAGAGAGGGTGTCTCTGCTTTATGTTATGTGGTGAGAGAGAGAGGCTGTCTGCTTTATGTTATGTGGTGAGAGAGAGAGAGTGTATCTGCTTTATGTTATGTGGTGAGAGAGAGAGGTTGTCTCTGCTTTATGTTAAGTGGTGAGAGAGAGAGAGGGTGTCTCTGCTTTATGTTATGTGGTGAGAGAGAGAGGGTGTCTCTGCTTTATGTTATGTGGTGAGAGAGAGAGGGTGTCTCTGCTTTATGTTATGTGGTGAGAGAGAGAGGGTGTCTCTGATTTATGTTATGTGGTGAGAGAGAGAGAGGGTGTCTCTGCTTTATGTTATGTGGTGAGAGAGAGAGGGTGTCTCTGCTTTATGTTATGTGGTGAGAGAGAGAGGCTGTCTGCTTTATGTTATGTGGTGAGAGAGAGAGAGGGTGTCTCTGCTTTATGTTATGTGGTGAGAGAGAGAGAGTGTCTCTGCTTTATGTTAAGTGTAGAGCTGTCACGATTCCTCGAGTACCTCGAATAACTCGAATAATTAAATTGATCGAGGCCAAAATGATTCGCCTCGACACGCATCTGAGTAATAGAAGAGAGTGGGTAAAATAGAAATTCCGACGGAACCTTAAGGCAACACGTGAGAGCGCGTTACGTCAGTCCGTCACTCTACCTGAAACGTCAACAAACGGGAGCAGCCGAAAATGTGGCTACACTTTCCCAAGATAGACTCAGACAACACTGGTTGCAACATTTGTGATGTGAATTGCAAAGCTGGCCAGGGAAACACCTTAAACTTGAGGAAGCATGGTCAAACACAAGATATATTTACAGTAGCTAAATGCTGAAGACTGTAACGTATTACTAGATAGGCTGAGGGTGAATGAAGCAGGCAGCGCACCGCAGCTAATGTTAGCAGCACCTCCACCGCCTTGAGCTGTAACGTTGAGAGAGGCATCGACTACAACATCAGATAACGTTATTTAATTAGCTAGCGTTAGCTGGATAAGTTGTTTCACTGCAGTTGTAGTTGTTAGATAACGGGGCTTTTCACTGTCTTCACAACGACTGCAAAACAGAGATCGCTAACGTTAACGTTAGCGTTAACGTTGCTGCAGTAATTGTCAAAGGTTCAACATAACGTATTTCCTCAGCCTGTATAGTAGCTATCAACATGAAATAAAAAGCATTTGACAGCTTAAACCCGTGGCTTTTTATTTGGAAGGGTTACATTTGCCGTAATCTTTATTAACATGTCTTAAAATGCATTAGAATCTTTTTATTTTTTATTTTTTGGGGTTAAAGATTTTTAAGATTTTTTTTAATGAACATTAGAGCAAATATAATACGAAAAGCCAAAGGGTTAAGCTCTCAAATGCTTTTTATTTTTATGTTTCTATGTACTACAGAGCCTGAGATATGAAGGCTTTAGTGAATACCGACCGCTCTCTCTGAGAAGTTTGGACCGTTTTCTGTGAGAAATACAAAGCTCAACCTAACATTAACGTTAGCGGCTAATTTAACAGCGTTTTGTGTGTGTGTGTGTGTGTGTGTGTGTGTGTGTGGGTGTGTGTGATCACACTAGCCTGTTGGTGTGTGAGAGAGAAAGAGAGAGTGAGTATGTGTGAGAGAGAAAGAGTGTGTGTGTCATGCAGCTGTAAGGTAAATGAAGGATGTAAACTAGCTAGTAAGCCATTCATTCATATTATTTAACAGTTGCTGTACACTGGAAGAACTCAAACGTCAGGTTGAAAAGATGAATGGTGCCACTGCCAGTTCTATGCAATTTAAAAATCAAAATGTTTTTTCTAAGAAAGAAACTAATGTAGTTGTTTATTTGAAGAGATTTATCTTAATTTTTGGTGTATATTTACGATAAGCCTTTGAAAACACAAAAAAGGGTTCTTATCCGATTACTCGATTAATCGATGGATTATTCGGTAGAATACTCGATTACTAAAAGAATCGATAGTTGCAGCTCTAGTTAAGTGGTGAGAGAGAGAGGGTGTCTCTGCTTTATGTTATGTGGTGAGAGAGAGAGTGTCTCTGCTTTATGTTATGTGGTGAGAGAGAGAGAGAGTGTCTCTGCTTTATGTTATGTGGTTAGAGAGAGAGTGTCTCTGCTTTATGTTATGTGGTGAGTAGGGCTGGGTATCGTTCAAAATTTTTCGATATCGATACCGTTTCGATACTTGGATTTCGATACCGGTTCCTGAACGATACTTTTTTCGATACCAATTTTTAGAAAAATCCATTTTAACAAAAATAAAACTGCATTACACATTGAAATTATTTTACAAATCTTTAGTTTTCCCCCCATCTTAAGTTTTACAGCAGAAAAAAATAAAACCTACTGTATTTAACATAACTTTAAGTTCTCTAAACGTACTGCCGTCCCTACAAAAAATATTGGAGTACTACAAAGGAAAGAAATGTAGCTAAAACAAATAAATCAGTGGAATAGTTTTCAGTGCAAAACAGAGAGTTGCAAATCAGGGTTTAATGCTCACTGATGCAACAGAACTCTATTCTTGTCCAAACTGATGAGATGGCTCCACTTCATGCATGGAAGACTAGTTGAGCATTGACTAGCCTATCAATATAGCCTTATATGCCACAAAGTGAATCGCATTTATATTCAACAAACTATCATGACATCAGCGTTTGTTAACGAGTTGCTAAAAATACATGGGCGATAACTGCCCGCTTGCACATAACGCTAATTAATTAAACATTAACGCTAGCGTTGCAGATCAGTGTGCTCACTGCTGCAACAGAACGTCATTCTTGTCAAATCTGACGAGACAGCTCAACTTCACTGACTAGCCAATCAATATAAATGAATCGCATTTACATTCAACAAACTATCATGACATCAGCGTTTGTTAACGAGTTGCTAAAAATACACAATGCCCGCTTGCGCATAACGTTACGGCGGCAATTAATTAAACGATCTAATGCTACAACTCACAGCCAGATGCATGGATTTGTCAGACTGAGGGATCTGATAACCGCTAACTTGCGGTAAGCTGAGCTGACCCACCTCCAAATTATTTCTCTTGTCTGTGGAAACCAGTCCGTGTTGTTTCTGTTTCTTTTCCTGCTTTTCATCATCTTCGCCATATGGTACTCCAGGATAGGAGTAGCTTGAGTGGCTAACTTCTTGTATACTATCCGCACCGCACGCCTGGCTCACAGTCACAACAAACACACCGGCTAAAGTGGGCGTAACGTTTCCTGCATGCCTCTACATGACAGCCAATCACCAGCCGTATTAGAGCGCGGCGTGCAAGCATGTCGCATGCTTATAGGCTCAATGACGCTGTTTTGTTTTGGTATCGAAAATTGGTATCGATTGACAAGGGAGGCTTCGATACCCCTTAGTATCGATGTTTCCATTTCGGTGCCAAGTAAGTATCGAACCTCGATACCCAGCCCTAGTGGTGAGAGAGAGAGAGTGTCTCTGCTTTATGTTATGTGGTGAGAGAGAGAGAAAGAGAGTGTCTCTGCTTTATGTTATGTGGTGAGAGAGAGAGTGTCTCTGCTTTATGTTATGTGGTGAGAGAGAGAGAGTGTCTCTGCTTTATGTTATGTGGTGAGAGAGAGAGTGTCTCTGCTTTATGTTATGTGGTGAGAGAGAGAGAGTGTCTCTGCTTTATGTTATGTGGTGAGAGAGAGAGAGAGAGTGTCTCTGCTTTATGTTATGTGGTGAGAGAGAGAGTGTCTCTGCTTTATGTTATGTGGTGAGAGAGAGAGAGTGTCTCTGCTTTATGTTATGTGGTGAGAGAGAGAGTGTCTCTGCTTTATGTTATGTGGTGAGAGAGAGAGTGTAACTCTGCTTTATGTTAAGTGGTGAGAGAGAGAGGGTGTCTCTGCTTTATGTTATGTGGTGAGAGAGAGAGAGTGTCTCTGCTTTATGTTAAGTGGTGAGAGAGAGAGTGTAACTCTGCTTTATGTTAAGTGGTGAGAGAGAGAGGGTGTCTCTGCTTTATGTTATGTGGTGAGAGAGAGAGAGTGTGTCTCTGCTTTATGTTAAGTGGTGAGAGAGAGAGGGTGTCTCTGCTTTATGTTATGTGGTGAGAGAGAGAGAGGGTGTCTCTGCTTTATGTTATGTGGTGAGAGAGAGAGGGTGTCTCTGCTTTATGTTATGTGGTGAGAGAGAGAGAGTGTGTCTCTGCTTTATGTTAAGTGGTGAGAGAGAGAGTGTGTCTCTGCTTTATGTTATGTGGTGAGAGAGAGAGGGTGTCTCTGCTTTATGTTATGTGGTGAGAGAGAGAGGGTGTGTCTGCTTTATGTTATGTGGTGAGAGAGAGAGTGTGTCTCTGCTTTATGTTATGTGGTGAGAGAGAGAGTGTGTCTCTGCTTTATGTTATGTGGTGAGAGAGAGAGGGTGTCTCTGCTTTATGTTAAGTGGTGAGAGAGAGAGTGTGTCTCTGCTTTATGTTATGTGGTGAGAGAGAGAGTGTGTCTCTGCTTTATGTTATGTGGTGAGAGAGAGAGGGTGTCTCTGCTTTATGTTATGTGGTGAGAGAGAGAGGGTGTCTCTGCTTTATGTTATGTGGTGAGAGAGAGAGGGTGTCTCTGCTTTATGTTAAGTGGTGAGAGAGAGAGGGTGTCTGCTTTATGTTATGTGGTGAGAGAGAGAGAGTGTCTCTGCTTTATGTTAAGTGGTGAGAGAGAGTGTCTCTGCTTTATGTTAAGTGGTGAGAGAGAGAGTGTGTCTCTGCTTTATGTTAAGTGGTGAGAGAGAGAGTGTGTCTCTGCTTTATGTTAAGTGGTGAGAGAGAGAGGGTGTCTCTGCTTTATGTTATGTGGTGAGAGAGAGAGGGTGTCTTTGCTTTAGTATTGTCACGATACCAAGATTTTACACTGCGATACTATACCAGCCAAAGTATCATGATATCGGGTAGTATCACGATACCACGGAGAAATCTATATATTTTTTGTTTTATGATTGTGCAATGTATTTACCTCCACAAATTATAATGTATGATGACCTTAGGCAAAAATACAATGCTTTCACAGTATCTCAGGCACCTCTAAAATGTGTTCTTGTAAAGTATCTGCTCTCACACACACACACACACACACAGCACACACACAAGCAGATATTTTACAATAACACACAGATTGATTGATTGATTGATTGATTGATTTAAGGCCGGACAGTGTGTGCTGTGTGTTTATACTATTGTACTTTTATACTGTTATACTTCTCTAATCATTTGTTGCACTGCACAGCTCAACAAAAACGTTTCCCTCAGAAGTGACACAATTTATGCTTTTACTCTGAAGGCACACCCAACTTCCTTACAGACCTTGGCACAGCTATACCTACTTCCTGTCTGTTGTTTGCTAACTTGCAGTATCTTGACACTGGTAACTGCGGAGGAGGAAATTATTCAGCCTCAGTCTCAGACAGAGCGAGGCTGTTAACGTTACTCAGCGGTCCCACGTGTTGTTTTGTTGCGACAACGTGTCCTAAACGCAAGATTTCACCATGCGGTGAACGTTCCTGTGTCCTTGAAACCGATGAAAAGCATGTGTGTGTCTGTCTGTCTCGAGACTCCTGTCAGCTGAGCCAGAGATCGTCTGAGCTAACAACAAGTAGCGACCTGTATGCTAATAGCAGCTGGGCTCCACATCTACCGTTATATTTTCCATGTTGTTGCTTCCAGAGGAGCCGCATAGAAACAAACAGGTGGTGTTGTTTCCAGAGCGTGTCTCTTGGTAGTAGCGTGTCTCTTGGTAGTAGCGTGTCTCACGGTAGTAGCGTGTCTCTTGGTAGTAGCGTGTCTCTTGGTAGTAGCGTGTCTCTTGGTAGTAGCGTGTCTCACGGTAGTAGCGTGTCTCTTGGTAGTAGCGTGTCTCTTGGTAGTAGCGTGTCTCTTGGTAGTAGCGTGTCTCTTGGTAGTAGCGTGTCTCTTGGTAGTAGCGTGTCTCACGGTAGTAGCGTGTCTCTTGGTAGTAGCGTGTCTCTTGGTAGTAGCGTGTCTCACGGTAGTAGCGTGTCTCTTTGTAGTAGCGTGTCTCTTGGTAGTAGCGTGTCTCTTGGTAGTAGCGTGTCTCTTGGTAGTAGCGTGTCTCTTGGTAGTAGCGTGTCTCACGGTAGTAGCGTGTCTCTTGGTAGTAGCGTCGTTTAAAGCAGCTGGTATAGTAGGCACTGTGATGTTTAGCCGGCACCGTGGTAGACGGTAGGAACCGGTAAACCGTGCAACACTACTCTGCTTCTGTGGTGAGAGAGAGAGAGAGAGAGAGAGAGCGCTTCTCTAATAACCAGGCAGCTTTCTGCCTGTGCCTCCATAGCTCTTGGAATAAAATCCACCCTCACCACATTTGGGAGTGTACCTAACAAAATACCACATGCTAATCTCAGCCAGCAACACGGCACAGTGGAGATGGACTCACATTTAGGGCTAAATACTTCTTCTCATGTTCCGTTTTTGGGTTGCAGGTACTTTGGACTTTGGGAGGTAGTCTTGATAAGGGTTCAGCAGAGCTCTCTGTGTGATGACGAGGAAAGTGAGGCAGAGACAGGCCAGACATGGCTAGTCGAGCCCAGACAGGCAGCGAGCGGGTAGCTCCCTGGTTCCTTTGCTGCAGCCTCAAACAGACAGACAGTGTCTGACTTGTTTGGTCTGAAACAGATGATTGATTTTGTGTCACGCTGGCCCCGCTCGCTCGCTCTCTCTCTCTCCCCCAACCCTCTTACAGCACCCGCTCGCCCTTTGTTCTCCATTGTGCGTCTCTCATCCCCAGTCTGGTCCCGGTCCATTCAGCCAGCTGGACATTGTTGTGTTAATGGCCCAGGCCAGGAGCGCTCAGGATGACCACGCCGCCCAGGCCAGGAGCGCTCAGGATGAGCACGCCCAGGCCAGGAGCGCTCAGGATGAGCACGCCCAGGCCAGGAGCGCTCAGGATGAGCACGCCCAGGCCAGGAGCGCTCAGGATGACCACGCCGGACACATATACTGGAGATATAGGCTTATCTAGTGCAGAGATCACCCAGCCACCCTAACCCTAACCAGCCACCAGCCCCCTATGGTGCCAGATGTTACCATCAATTCTCCATATCGATCATGTCTTTGCATCCGCATCATCCACTCAATTGTGCAAAACAAGTTTTCCAATCTATGTTTGAGTGTAGTTGTCTGAATAGCCAGCCGGTGGTGGCTCATTCTAATGACGACTTGTTCCAGCCACAAGTGTTTTTATGCCTCCCTCGGCTATTAGGCATTTATGGATTTGGGTTGTCTGTCCATCCGTCCATCCGATGTTCTTTAACGCGATATCTGAGGAACGCCCTGACAGAATTTCATAAAATTTGCCTCAAACGTTGACTTGGACTCAAGGATGAACTGATTACATTTTGGTGGTCAAAGTTCAAGGTCACTGTGACTTCACTGTGACCGCTCGTTTCATGCTCGTTAACGTGATATCTCAGGAATGCCTTGACGGAATTTAATCAAATTTGCCTCAAACATCCATCAAGCAAAAAATGTAATTAGTGCAAGAAGTGCATAAAGTTCAGGGTTGCCACGGGTCTGGAAAGTACTTAAAGCAGCTACGAGCAACTTTTTCGATTGTTATTAAACAGTATAAATTTAATATCAATGCATCACATCTTACCTCTAATAGTCGACGAGACCAAAGCCGTGTGTATCTGAGATTGCTCCCTTAGGTGATTATTAAGTCTATAGTCTGTCTAAACTCGCGCCAACAGGGGGCTCTCTAGAGCGACCGGACCGGGTAACCCGGAAGTGAAACGCGGAAGTGAAACCAGGAAGTGAAACGCAGCTGCCTTTTTACGCCGTTTGCGCTGCCTAGCAACATAACATAAACAATGTGAACGCCACGCATACTCGCGGGAACATCTCTCGTTATATTCTAACAGGTTTTTTGGAAGTTATTTTGTGATTATGGCCGAAGTGGCTGCTGCAAACCGTTTCATTTCAATTCCTGATCTGCCCTGGCTACAGACAGACTAACACTGGCCGATTCACTCGGGGTTCAAGCTAGACTACTCTGCGTTGGTATCGTCGACTATTAGAGGTAAGATGTGATGCATTGATATTAAATTTATACTGTTTAATAACAATCGAAAAAGTTGCTCGTAGCTGCTTTAAAAGTGTTTGGATTTATAAAGAGTTCCTCTCTCTGCGTTTGAGCCTTGTGCACTCTATAATCTCAAAAGTCACCTATGATAGAATTTGTATGTCATCAGTAGTGCTGGACCAAGCTTGATACACGTTCTTAATGTCTACAGTGATGATCACTCTCCACGTAGGCTACAAGTATACAGCGATTTGCTGATCGCTGAGCTGCCATTGGCTGTTGTGCTCTCTCATAGGTGTTCTTAGCTCAAATATATGGCTGGTCGCCGAGGTAACCTGCGCTGGATACATTTTTGTTTTACTCTCATTTTTCCCAGGCTTTATCGCTTGAAAAGTCCTTGAAATATATAATTACAAAACAAGTCAAGCCAGAATGTAAGTACATGTAGGTCGTCCGCTTTAGCTCTTTCAAAAAGAAAACCCTTGTAACGTTAAACATTTTGATCCCCCAACATGCATCAGTCAGGCTATTTACCTGTTTAAATGACATTAGTTTCACATTTTTACCCGGAAGTTTAAATTTTGTTTCATGCATGTTTTGGTGAGGGGTTCCTATATGAAGGAAACCCCCAGGGGGCACGGGGAGAACATGCAAACTCCACACAGAAGGGCCCTTTTGACGACCCCACCCGGGCGGTGAGCACTCGAGGACATGTGGACGGGCACGCATTCCTTCAGTGCTCAGAGCGTCCCAGGTGGGAATCGAACCCAGGACCTTCTAGCTGTGAGGCGACAGCGCTTACCACTGCGCCACCGTGCCCCCCTACTAGTGGGACTTTTGATGTAAAAAAGGTACAAGGTAGAAAATATAAACAAATGATTGTTTCATTTATCGATATTAGGGTAAATGTGACAGTATCTTGTGACATGGATTTCAGGTCATATTGCCCAACCCTGTCACACTATATCCATTACAATCTAGTCGGCCCAAATCTGTCTTCCTGTTTTCCATTTGTGACAAATGAAGTAGGCTGCTACTGTTGCGTTGCAGGTTTAGCATAAACGTCTCACATGAGATGACAGAGATGACGCATAGCCTGCTACTTTGCATGTACATAAGAGTCTCACGTCACGTCTCTCCTGTGTGTGTGTGTGTGTGTCTGTGTGTGTCTGTGTGTGAGAGAGAGAGAGAGAGTGTATGTCTCTCTAAATGTATAAATGTGTTTGGGTGAGTCGTGTGAGATAAGATCTAAAACGAGCCATGCTTTCTTCCCGGGCACATTCGTCTTGAAGCCGCTCTATTGATCTCCTCTGGCTGTAGCTGGGGGAGTGCAGCTCAGCACTAGGGAACAGCAGATAGGTATACCCTGTAGCTGGAGGAGTGCAGCTCAGCACTAGGGAACAGCAGATAGGTATACCCTGTAGCTGGAGGAGTGCAGCTCAGCACTAGGTAACAGCAGATAGGTATACCCTGTAGCTGGGGGAGTACAGCTCAGCACTAGGGAACAGCAGATAGGTATACCCTGTAGCTGGGGGAGTACAGCTCAGCACTAGGGAACAGCAGATAGGTATATCCTGCCTCATACAGCCAGCATGTGTGCGGGGGCTGTTGTGTTGTGTTGAGTTGTGTTGTGCTGTGTTGTGCTGTGTTGAGTTGTGTTGTGTGTTGTGTTGAGTTGTGTTGTGTTGACGTGTTGTGTGTTGTGTTGTGTTGTGCTGTGTTGAGTTGTGTTGTGTTGTGAAGGTCTGGCCAGGTACAGGTAGATGAATGCTGTGTGAGCTGTGTACATGTATGCATTACTGTAGGTCTATAAGCCTGTTTGAAGCCATATCTGAACAAGGTTCTTCAGGCTATGTTGATGTATCTGTGGTCATGGTGGATGATATATTGCTCTATCTAAGCCAGTCAGTGTGGAGGCTGTTTGTGTTGTGTGTGTTTGAGCACAGACAGAAGGCTTCTTAACGCTCAGAAGCACAGCGAGCTGACTGAGACTGAATGGCAGCCTGCCTGAGGCCTCTCCCAGCTGCCTCTCCCTGACTGTGGGGTTTTCCCACCAGGGGGAAAACTGTCCCGAGGGTCTAGAGTGACTTAAAGTGCTCTGATGTTCTCCTGTTTCACCTGTTCTGTTCTGTTCAGTGTGGATGCCTGCAACTCACGTGCTGGAGGGAGTGTAAGCTTAATGTGTGTGTATGTGTCTCTCTCTGCACAGTGCACACTGTGTGTGTATGTGTCTCTGCACACTGTGTGTGTATGTGTCTCTGCACACTGTGTGTATGTGTCTCTGCTAGGGATGCACCGATATGAAAATTCTGGCCGATGCCGATAACCGATATTAACATTGCTGTTATGGCCGATAACCGATATTTACCGATGTCGATATGATCTGTATAAAACCACATTTTTATGATCATCACATTTTGTACATACTGAAAAACACATGTTAACACTGAATTTGAAAAAGTTATGCATTTCTTTATTTGCAAAGCCTTTGGAAAAGCCCATAAATCATAGATTTACTGCATTATTTCATATCAATGTGAAGAATTTGGCTGATAATGATAACCGATATTAACATTGCAACATCTGACCGATACCGATATGATCGATATGTTAAAAAATGACTAAAATCGGCCGATACCGATATGATTGCCGATATATCGTGCATCCCTAGTCTCTGCACAATGTGTGTGTATGTGTCTCTGCACACTGTGTGTATGTGTCTCTGCACAATGTGTGTGTATGTGTCTCTGCACAATGTGTGTGTATGTGTCTCTGCACACTGTGTGTGTATGTGTCTCTGCACACTGTGTGTATGTGTCTCTGCACAATGTGTGTGTATTAGGGCTGGGCGATATGGCCTCTAAAGAATATCGCGATGTTTTTCGGCTATATCGCGATACACATATATATCTCGATATTTTTGAAATCTCTCATAAATGCTCAATTTAACCCTTCAGGGTTCATACACATTTTGACCAATGGATTTCCATGACTTTTCCATAAGTTCTTAACCTGTATTTTATGCACACCTGGGGTAAAAAATAAGAAGAAAGGGCAGATAGTGAGCAAAGATGGATGATTTAATATTCCATAGCTCTGACCTACGCAAATCTGACATCACTATTCTGATATAGCCTAATATGATTGTTTTAGTAAAGTGTATCACTCAATAGTCAATACAAAAAATAATGGCTTTTATAGAACCGAAAGCATAGCTGCTTAGTCTGCAGATAAAACATAAAAAATTACATTTAGACTCTTATTGGCATGACGGCAACATATGTGCGCATTCGTTTTCCTGATAGATCATGACAGCCCTGCAGCTAGCTACGTTAGCTTGCATGTAACGTTAAAGCGTTAGTTGCTTTTGGAGACCGGAGACACAAACCCTGGACGTTTCATTTTGAGTAATGCATGAGGTTCTCTATGGTTTACGCCAGCTCTGGGAGTATGAAGTGCTTTAAATGCGGGGATTTTGGTCACAATAAGCTTGTGGAGCGCTGCTTGCTGAACTAGGTAGCCACAACCAGCTAGCTAACGTTAGCCCCCATCACAACAGCTAACGTTAACGCCAAACAAATCCGCTGCCTCCTCCCCACGTTGGTTTAGCGTAACGCCAGCTCAGACTTTCCCCTAATCTCAGAAACCTTGCGGGACATGTATTGCAAATCGCAATAGTGGTTGTTTTGTTATAATTTGAAACTGTCAACAGCCACAGTGGAGGCGGCCATGTTTCGCTAGCTGCGCCTCCTTGGGTTGGTGCGGACCATAGGTGCGGACGCGTGATTTCGAATCGCACATAGGTTAAGGACGGGTGTGTCTGACGCGGTTTGACGCGTTTGACGTATCCATGTGATTCCCCCTCCCTTCCTGAGTGTGACAGAGCTCTCTCTTGAGAGGGAGAGCTGACAAGAGGAAACGTGAAGCGAGTCATGCCGGCGGCTTAAGTTATAAACAATGCGTGACAATTATACTTGAATGTTCGCGATATAGTCATTTCTACATCTCACGTGGCACAAGCCGCGATACATCGAGTATATTCGATATATCGCCCAGCCCTAGTGTGTATGTGTCTCTGCACAATGTGTGTGTATGTGTCTCTGCACAATGTGTGTGTATGTGTCTCTGCACACTGTGTGTGTATGTGTCTCTGCACACTGTGTGTGTATGTGTCTCTGCACAATGTGTGTGTATGTGTCTCTGCACAATGTGTGTGTATGTGTCTCTGCACAATGTGTGTGTATGTGTCTCTGCACAATGTGTGTGTATGTGTCTGTGCAGGTTGGTGTGCCTGCCTGACTATTTTTGGTCTATCGGCATGTTATTTTTGTCCCAACGCTTACAAGACTCGCTTCGCCGAGCTCGGGCGAGGTGAGGCGTGGCATTGTGTGTGTGTGTGTGTGTGTGTATGTGTGTGTGTGTGTGTGTGTGCGTGTGTGTATGTGTACGTGCCTCTGAGCTGCTGTGTGTGTTTGCTTGGTTGGATTTGTTTGTCCCACACACCCTTGGGCGACATGGCCTGGGCACTCTGCCTGGGTACACTGTATCACTCTGCCTGGGTACACTGTATCACTCTGCCTGGGTACACTGTATCACTCTGCCTGGGTTATAATAATAATAAATATAATGTATTACCAGACGAGTGTTAGGAAGCCTGACTGTGTCTGGAGACTGCAGGGTTAAAAAGGAGGGAGGGCAGAGGGAGACATTGGAATGACGGTGAGAGAGAGGGTCTTCTGTGCTCTGTGTGTGTGTGTGTGTGTGTGTGTGTGTGTGTGTGTGTGTGTGTGTGTGTGTGTGTGTGTGTGTGTGTGTGTGTGTGTGTGTGTGTGTGTGTGTGTGTGTGTGTGTGTGTGTGTGGTGCACCCCTCCCTATCAGACTCTTCTCCAAAATGGCCTCTGTTCTAGTGGAAGTGAAAAGACTTTGTTGAGCCCGCTGGTAATTTGAGCCCAGACCGGTATTCATGGCCAAAGGAACGAACAAGGAAGGGAGGAGGGGGGGGCAGGGAGAGCGAGAGAGAGAGGTAAAGAAAGGCTTTCCTTCTTCCTATGGAATTTACCTCCCTAGTTCAGCGTCTGGCTCTTCTGGAAGAGGTCCAGATAGTGAATTTACCTCCCTAGTTCAGCGTCTGGCTCTTCTGGAAGAGGCCCAGATAGTGAATTTACCTCCCTAGTTCAGCGTCTGGCCCTTCTGGAAGAGGTCCAGATAGTGAATTTACCTCCCTAGTTCAGCATCTGGCCCTTCTGGAAGAGGCCCAGATAGTGAATTTACTTCCATAGTTCAGCGTCTGGCTCTTCTGGAAGAGGCCCAGATAGTGAATTTACCTCCCTAGTTCAGCGTCTGGCTCTTCTGGAAGAGGCCCAGATAGTGAATTTACTTCCATAGTTCAGCGTCTGGCTCTTCTGGAAGAGGCCCAGATAGTGAATTTACCTCCCTAGTTCAGCGTCTGGCCCTTCTGGAAGAGGCCCAGATAGTGAATTTACTTCCATAGTTCAGCATCTGGCTCTTCTGGAAGAGGTCCAGATAGTGAATTTACCTCCCTAGTTCAGCGTCTGGCTCTTCTGGAAGAGGTCCAGATAGGGAATTTACCTCCCTAGTTCAGCATCTGGCTCTTCTGGAAGAGGCCCAGATAGTGTCTCCCTTTGTGGGCTGGGTTGGAGCTAGGTAGCTGTCTCAGTGAGACGCAGATCATCCACAAGACTCAGAAACAGCCAAGTGGTCCTCCATAAAGGCTGTGGATGTGGCAACATGGGATCCACTCCATGCCATCTCGTCCAAGGCATGATGAACTGGAGTTAACCCTTTGTGCCACCTTCTGGGCTGCTCTTTTGTCAGTGAGTCACATTTGAGGTGGAACTCAAGTGGAATAAAAATAATTATTGTTTAGTCCCTTAGGGGGGTATCTATCTTGACACCAAGCCCATTTGTCTGGGACCTGAGATGTTGCTGGAACGTTCTTTATTTGAAACCCAATCACCTTTTCTTGAATGAAGAAAGCATGTTGATATGTCTCTTTGCTATCCAGCCAGATGGGCCCGTGGTTCTGATGGGCCTGTGGTTCTGTGTACTGTTTGCCAGTGAGCAGGGGGGAGAGCTGACCTTGACATTACTGGAAGTCCCTGGCCTGACTGTGGTTGCCTCGGTGCTGTGAGGGAGGGCAACAGCCGGCCGCTGTAGCCAGGGGACGGCTCCACAAATGTCAGACATCCTGTAGCTGCTGCTGTGGATGCTTCTGCTAATACATCCTGTAGCTGCTGCTGTGGACGCTTCTGCTAATACATCCTGTAGCTGCTGCTGTGGATGCTTCTGCTAATACATCCTGTAGCTGCTGCTGTGGACGCTTCTGCTAATACATCCTGTAGCTGCTGCTGTGGACGCTTCTGCTAATACATCCTGTAGCTGCTGCTGTGGATAGCTTCTGCTAATACATCCTGTAGCTGCTGCTGTGGACGCTTCTGCTAATACATCCTGTAGCTGCTGCTGTGGATAGCTTCTGCTAATACATCCTGTAGCTGCTGCTGTGGACGCTTCTGCTAATACATCCTGTAGCTGCTGCTGTGGATAGCTTCTGCTAATACATCCTGTAGCTGCTGCTGTGGACGCTTCTGCTAATACATCCTGTAGCTGCTGCTGTGGATAGCTTCTGCTAATACATCCTGTAGCTGCTGCTGTGGATAGCTTCTGCTAATACATCCTGTAGCTGCTGCTGTGGACGCTTCTGCTAATACATCCTGTAGCTGCTGCTGTGGATGCTTCTGCTAATACATCCTGTAGCTGCTGCTGTGGATGCTTCTGCTAATACATCCTGTAGCTGCTGCTGTGGACGCTTCTGCTAATACATCCTGTAGCTGCTGCTGTGGATGCTTCTGCTAATACATCCTGTAGCTGCTGCTGTGGATAGCCTCTGCTAATACATCCTGTAGTTGCTGCTGTGGATAGCTTCTGCTAATACATCCTGTAGCTGCTGCTGTGGATAGCTTCTGCTAATACATCCTGTAGCTGCTGCTGTGGATAGCTTCTGCTAATACATCCTGTAGCTGCTGCTGTGGATAGCTTCTGCTAATACATCCTGTAGTTGCTGCTGTGGATAGCTTCTGCTAATACATCCTGTAGTTGCTGCTGTGGATAGCTTCTGCTAATACATCCTGTAGCTGCTGCTGTGGACGCTTCTGCTAATACATCCTGTAGCTGCTGCTGTGGATAGCCTCTGCTATCGTCCGCCATTGAAGCTGCTATTATTGAAGCTGGTATAGTGGCCATTGAAGCTGGTGTTGTGGCGAATGTGCTCAGTGTGGTGTTTGTGGTGAATGTGCTCAGTGTGGTGTTTGTGGTGAATGCGCTCAGTGTGGTGTTTGTGGGTGACAGTGTTTGCGTGCGTCTGGCCGGGCGATGACCTTGCTCTAAGCCAAATCCTCTCCTTGGCGTGTGAAAGGAGCACAGAAGGCCCCGTTTCTCTCTCTGCAGCCGCGGTTACTGACTGCAAGCTCTGCTCGCTATGCGTCTGCCTGGGCGGATGAGCGAGCGAGGCAGAGATAGATAGAGAGAGAGAGAGAGAGAGCAGAGGACTGTGGGTCAGTGTTTCAGCAGTGTGTGATCACATGACTAGAGCCCCAGCCTCATGTCGGATGACTCACCCCTCCGGGCCGTCTGGGAGGAGGGTGCCCCCTGCTGGTTCCTCTCGGTAGTGCGTCTGATTGGGAGGCTCAGCTGTGCTGGCGCTGGTTGTTTTTCTGCTCTCTGATTAGCCCCGCCCTCCATATCCATAGCGGAAGCCTCTGTGTGGATAAGAGACAGTCCTACCACACTGTGTATGGATAAGAGACAGTCCTACCACACTGTGTATGGATATGAGACAGTCCTACCACACTGTGTATGGATAAGAGACAGTCCTACCACACTGTGTATGGATAAGAGACAGTCCTACCACACTGTATGGATATGAGACAGTCCTACCACACTGTGTATGGATAAGAGACAGTCCTGCCACACTGTGTATGGATATGAGACAGTCCTACCACACTGTGTATGGATAAGAGACAGTCCTGCCACACTGTGTATGGATAAGAGACAGTCCTACCACACTGTGTATGAATATGAGACAGTCCTGCCACACTGTGTATGGATAAGAGACAGTCCTACCACACTGTGTATGGATAAGAGACAGTCCTACCACACTGTGTATGAATATGAGACAGTCCTGCCACACTGTGTATGGATAAGAGACAGTCCTACCACACTGTGTATGGATAAGAGACAGTCCTACCACACTGTGTATGGATAAGAGACAGTCCTACCACACTGTGTATGGATAAGAGACAGTCCTACCACACTGTGTCCATATCAAGTGTTCCTCGAGGCAGATCAAGCTCTCTGCTGCTCCTCCTCACTCAAAGCCTTATCAAGTCAACATGACTCTGCACATTTGGATGATTTTTTCCACTGAAGCGTGTTTATTGTTATGTGGAGTCAGTGGACATGTTGTTATGTGGAGTCAGTGGACATGTTGTTATGTGGAGTCAGTGGACATGTTATGTGGAGTCAGTGGACATGTTATGTGGAGTCAGTGGACATGTTATGTGGAGTCAGTGGACATGTTATGTGGAGTCAGTGGACATGTTGTTATGGGGAGTCAGTGGACATGTTATGTGGAGTCAGTGGACATGTTGTTATGGGGAGTCAGTGGACATGTTATGTGGAGTCAGTGGACATGTTGTTATGTGGGGTCAGTGGACATGTTATGTGGAGTCAGTGGACATGTTGTTATGTGGAGTCAGTGGACATGTTGTTATGTGGAATCAGTGGACATGTTATGTGGAGTCAGTGGTAGGGCTGCACGATATATCGTTTACACATCGACATTGCGATGTGCGCATGCGCGATAGTCACATCGCAGGACGTGCGATGTCAAAAGCAAATTAACTCGTCATGTTGCTTGATAAACTCTCACTTTAGGGGTAGCCTACTGAGTGAAATGCAGTCTCTCTCAAAGGAGAGAGACGCCCCGCTACTGTACTCACTCATTTAGTGCTTAGCTTCAACACAACAAACATGCACAGAGACCTAAATTTAATTATCTTTTGCTTATGTTGCGTTGCTGACAGACAGTAGCCCGTCTGTAAACGATGTGGTTGCGGAGGCGGACTTGTCCACAGTTTGCAGCGCACTCGCATACAGCAGGCTGGCTGCTGTAACTCAACATGTCCGTGGAGTGGAGATATTTACTCTTGAAACACCAAAAAGACCGCAACTTATGACACGAAGGCTGATTACTGAGAAGTTGTCCGTGTTATCACTGTGGCTGTCTCTCCCCTTCAAGTCTCTGATGTTGCATCACATGATAGCAGTAACGTTACGGTAGAGTTAATCATACATAGCGACTTATTTACACAAAACATGTCAGTGAAAATAAAAAGAGAAGAGACATATCTGGGCAATTAAATGTATATTTATTACTTTTCACGAATGAATTGTTTGTCACCGGTCGGCTGCATGTGAATCCTCGTCTCTCTGTACTGCCAGCCTTGCGCTCAAAAACCGGAACTCCGCAGATGCGGAGTGTACCACTTGGTCGTTTCTGGAGGGGGTTTCCGGGGGGTCAGACCAAGTGTGTAAAGTGGCAGGGGTGTTTCATTGTTGATTTATTGAAACGTTAGAAGAACGAAAGAAGTTGAAAGCAGTGATTATAATCAATGAAATCTAATGTTTTTCTGCAAATAGCATCATTGGGAGGTAGATTCTGGCACTCAATATTAGGGGTGGGCAATATATCAATTGTATATCAATATTGTGATATGAGACTATATGGTCTTAGATGTTGGATATGGTAATATGGTGATACAGCATACATGTTGTCTTTCCCTGGTTTTAAAGGCTGCATTACACTAAGTGAAGTGTAGGCTAGTGACATTTTAAAGTAGAATGTCATAACTTACTCACTTTTTCATGTATGTAGCCTAAGTCATGGAAATCCATTGGTCAAAATGTGTATGCACCCTGATAGATGACGCTCTGAGGCCTACAGTATAGGCGACAGCCCAGTGGTTGAGAAACATTAAAATACCTAATTTCCCCTCCAAAATCAGATGGACTCCTCTACAAAATCATCCCAATCATTCTAGAAGTATTCTTTTCTTTAAAATAGAGCTATTCTGGTAATCTGGTGAAAATCTGTATTTTTTCATATCGCAATATATATCGCAGGGGCAGGGAATATCGCAATGTCAGTTTTTTCCAATATCGTGCAGCCCTAGTCAGTGGACATGTTGTTATGTGGAATCAGTGGACATGACATGAAATCCTTCTGTCTGTTCATTTCAACTGTGACTGAAGCTGTTTTTGCCCCTGGTAAAGGAGGAAAGTTGAAACATTTTGGCAACATTTTGGGAGATTTGCCTATTTGCCACATTCCCGATAGTAAAACTAGAATGTAGATGCCTTCCTCTCCTCTGTGATGCATTAGAAAGTGCTTTCCTCTCCTCTGTGATGCATTAGAAAGTGCCTTCCTCTCTGTGATGCATTAGAAAGTGCCTTCCTCTCCTCTGTGATGCATTAGAAAGTGCCTTCCTCTCCTCTGTGATGCATTAGAAAGTGCTTTCCTCTCCTCTGTGATGCATTAGAAAGTGCCTTCCTCTCTGTGATGCATTATAAAGTGCCTTCCTCTCCTCTGTGATGCATTAGAAAGTGCCTTCCTCTCTGTGATGCATTAGAAAGTGCCTTCCTCTCCCCTGTGATGCATTAGAAAGTGCCTTCCTCTCCCCTGTGATGCATTAGAAAGTGCCTTCCTCTCTGTGATGCATTATAAAGTGCCTTCCTCTCTGTGATGCATTAGAAAGTGCCTTCCTCTCTGTGATTCATTAGAAAGTGCCTTCCTCTCCTCTGTGATGCATTAGAAAGTGCCTTCCTCTCTGTGATGCATTAGAAAGTGCCTTCCTCTCCTCTGTGATTCATTAGAAAGTGCCTTCCTCTCCCCTGTGATGCATTAGAAAATGCCTTCCTCTCTGTGATGCATTAGAAAGTGCCTTCCTCTCTGTCATGCATTAGAAAGTGCTTTCCTCTCCGTCAGGCATTAGAAAGTGCCTTCCTCTCTGTGATGCATTAGAAAGTGCCTTCCTCTCTGTCATGCATTAGAAAGTGCCTTCCTCTCCTCTGTGATGCATTAGAAAGTGCCTTCCTCTCCGTCATGCATTAGAAAGTGCTTTCCTCTCTGTGATGCATTAGAAAGTGTCTTCCTCTCCTCTGTGATGCATTAGAAAGTGCTTTCCTCTCTGTGATGCATTAGAAAGTGCCTTCCTCTCTGTGATGCATTAGAAAGTGCCTTCCTCTCCTCTGTGATGCATTAGAAAGTGCCTTCCTCTCCTCTGTGATGCATTAGAAAGTGCCTTCCTCTCCTCTGTGATGCATTAGAAAGTGCCTTCCTCTCCTCTGTGATGCATTAGAAAGTGTGTTGCACCCCTCACTACCATTCAGCTTAGCAGCTGAATGGTAGTAAACGGTCCATGAGCCTAGCCCCATTCAGTCACCAAAAATACACATTCAAACAGCACCAAAACGTTGCAGCCAGAGTAAGCTACGTTAAGCTACTCGGTGGCCCCACGTGTTGTTTTGTTGTTATGTGTCCTAAAGGCAACATTTCACCGTCTGGTGATAACGTGAAAAGTGTGTGTGTGTGTGTGTGGTGGCTCTCGTTATCTTGTGCAGCCCGCAACACGCTGCTCTCGCATTCCTGTGCTTTTTTGGAGGTGTTGAAATAAGTTCATTGCCCTGCTGTCTTTAGTAGCCACACTAGCCACAGTGTGGGACGATATCTCATTTGAACCCTAAAGGAAAGCTCAGTGAGTGTTTTCCCCCCATCATAACATGCTGACTCATGATGCTTGTTTGTGTGATGCTTTGACTGTATCCAGTCTCTTTGTGTGTGTGTGTGTGTGTGTGTGTGTGTGTGTGTGTGTGTGTGTGTGTTTGGGGGCACTTTAAAAAAGTAATTGACGTGTAGTGTGAAGACCAGCACTGTTCGAGGGAGTGTGTGTTTGTCTTCTTCTGGCAACCAGCTTGCAGGTGCTGAGTGTGTGTTAGAGATGTAAAGGGAAATTAAATTGAATGAAAAGAAGATTATCGAAATCTTGGGGGCAGTTTTTGCCCCTGGATCCTGGTTTTTAGGGGCATTCTGAGATTTCTTGGGGCATTTTGCCCCTGGCTAAATTCCTAGTGTGTGTGTGTGTGTGTGTGTGTGTGTCGTGGTATGTGTCACTTATTGCCTGTCGCCCTCTCTCTCTCTCTCTCTCTCTAGGTCTCCCCATGTCCGTGAGCCGTGGGCTGCGGCTCTGCGGCGCGGCGCCCCACAGTGGCCAGTCGCTGTAGTTGTTGGGAACCTGTGATTCCCCTCCTCCCCTCTCCTCCTCCCCCCCTGCCCCGCCCCCTCCCCCTCCCCTCCCCTCCCCTCCCCTCCCCTCCCCCCCCCTCCCACGCGTCGCTGTGCTGGACGTCATGAGCATAGTAATCGCGCTGGGAGTCACCACACCTGAAACGTCGTACTCAGATATGGCTGCTGGATCAGAGTGAGTACTGCTTGGAGGAGGGTGGAGCGGTCCTCAAAGTTGGGTACGGGGACCTTTAGTGGACTTTGAGGAGGTCCCAAGGATGACAAATTAGGAAGAGTTCAATTTCATTGCAGTTGAATGCACTACAAATCATCTCTTTAATAAATGTTTGATATTGACTGACTATTGTAATCATAGGCATCACCCTCACCACGACATTGTAGATGTGTACAATACTAAAGTGTACAATATGCAGTACTAAACAACACAGATTCTCCCATGTTGGCCCTGGGCCAAAATCTTATCAAATTAAATGAGCGGTTGGTTGACCCCTGACCCCTGCCTGCCACTTCCTGCTGTCCTCTCCCTAATGTCCAGTGACATCATTAGCCAAACATGGCGGCAAAACTGATGTAATGGTTTTAATCTTTGTTTGAACTATATTTGTGTTCAAAGCTTGACACAAGCAAAGCACCCTGGGAGAACTACTAAGGTTGTTGTGATGGTTGGATATGTTTACTTTGAGACTTTGAGAGTTGGGAAGTGTAGTCCACCAAAGAGAGTTTGAGAGTTGGGAAATGTAGTCCACCAAAGAATAGCTTGACCATCCTTGACCAGCCATTCTTGGAGCTGTCTGAATGCTCCATCAAGCACCAAACCCTTTGGCAGATGAAGCTAGTTTATTACAAGGCATGGACCTAGGGCTCGGCAGTATTGCCAAAAAATGTATCGATACAAAATATTTATTTTCGGTCCGGTACAACTGTGTACCGAATTTTGGGAAGAAGAAAAAAACAAAAACAATCCAAGTTCCCGCATGGACATTTTAAGTGGCAGACCAGCGTTTCCATAGCATGAGCACAGAAAATGGGCTAAGCTGCTCTGACCCATCATGTGCTGCAAGTGTAAGAAGACTAAACAAACATCTGGTCCACCTGCCAGTGAATATGTTCAGGTCGGAAGTTTAGAATTTGTCTGTTAAACGATTGGCTGTTTGCGTGTCACTCATAGCACGCTCGATTGGCAGGGGACATATCGATGTAGATTTAACTATTTTCATATTGTATTGATAAAGTGTCTATCGCCAACATATATTGCTATTGTTTTATGGCCCAGTCCTACATGGAGCCCTATCTAAGCCAGGTAGACCTTTATCAGGTGTCCACATCCGCACAGCTGTGCTGAGAAGTGTGTGAGGAAATGGCCACAGACAGCTTAAGTAAGAACAGACATTGCCACTTGTCTGTAGGTACTAGGTAGGCCTACTTAGGTGTCTGAGGTTGTCTGTAGGTACTAGGTAGGCCTACTTAGGTGACTGAGGTTGTCTTTAGGTACTAGGTAGGCCTACTTAGGTGTCTGAGGTTGTCTGTAGGTACTAGGTAGGCCTACTTAGGTGTCTGATGTTGTCTGTAGGTACTAGGTAGGCCTACTTAGGTGACTGAGGTTGTCTGTAGGTACTAGGTAGGCCTACTTAGGTGTCTGAGGTTGTCTGTAGGTACTAGGTAGGCCTACTTAGGTGACTGAGGTTGTCTGTAGGTACTAGGTAGGCCTACTTAGGTGTCTGAGGTTGTCTGTAGGTACTAGGTAGGCCTACTTAGGTGACTGAGGTTGTCTGTAGGTACTAGGTAGGCCTACTTAGGTGTCTGAGGTTGTCTGTAGGTACTAGGTAGGCCTACTTAGGTGACTGAGGTTGTCTGTAGGTACTAGTAGGTAGGCCTACTTAGGTGACTGAAGTTGTGTGGAATGCAGCTGGCTGGAACAGACTTCCCTCCCATCCACCCCTATCCATGGCCTTTAGTTTCTTCCAAACCTCAGTTAGAGGAACTCACTCCAGCACAGGAGGGGGGAAGACGGTCTCTGCTGACATTTAGAAAATTGAATGTAACAATTTTAGTTTTTGATTCTTCTGACATTGAAGTTGGCTCCAGCTGTCTGGCCAGACCTCAGCTAAAGGGAAATGGGACTTTCATAACATAGGCTGTGTCTCAAACGGATAAAATGCTGTCTCATCAGGCAAGAAGGCATCAAGTCTGGTCTCAATCAAATATTGACAAAAGGTGCTTCCACCTGTACAGCTTTTCAATGCAGCATAGACGTATGTATCCTTCACTGATCATGATATTACACACAATCCTGTGAAAGTATAAATAGCTCCACTGATTCGCTGCTACACGTGTCCATCTTTTTATTTATTTTTTGTGTATGTTTCCTTTGTGTGTTGTCCTTTTGGTTCACTCTTATTTTGTTGTGATTGTGTTTAGTCTTTTAATTTTGTTATATAAAAAAAGGAAAAGAAAAGATTGTACAAAGTGAAATCTTGTAGAAGGTTGTCTGAAGACTGAAATAAAAAAGAGAATAAAAAAAGAAAGAAAGTATAAAATAGCATATTCATTACAGTATAACTGCCAGTATAACTCAAGTGAATGTCCTACATTTAAAACTGTGAGCAGGCAAAAGAGCAGCATAAGCTATGAACTATTATGAAAAGTAAACCTAGTAGTTGCTGAAGAGATGTCAAGTTAGTGAATGTTCTGTAATACCGTACTTATACTATTGTGGTTATATTATTATGGTTAGCCATTTCATTAAATCTATATAAAATTCAAATTTATACTATCATCACACACACAAATATACAAGCAATTATTCCAAATGACCAACAGGTGGCAGTATAACCACTGTAACAGACAGACAGCAGCTGCCAGTATTTGGCGATTATGACGCATTGCTGCTTTGGAAGTTCGTCTTAATCCAGATACCTGTTAAGGTACCTTCATACAAACGCTGCTTCCACCAGGACACTGCCTCCACAGGACACTGCCTCGTTAGAGAGCAAGGCACCAGACAGCTGCCATCCATTTGAGACGGTCATAATGGCCGCCCACATTCCACTTCCTGAATTGTTGTTTCTCCCAGGCTCCATCTGGAGGGTGATATTTTTTGGGGGTTGTGCTGCCATCTAGTGACTGACTTGGGTATGTTTTTATTGAAGGCAGTTGTTTATGGTGGAGCTCTGCTGTAACAGGCTGCTGTTCACTAGTTAATTTGTGTCATTATTATTCTCGCTAATCATCTTTGTTTTTCTGCTCTTGCCGCAGCCCTGAGTCAGTGGAAGCGAGCCCTGCCGTGAATGAGAAAAACTACAACAACCAGAGCTGTGGGAGCGCACAGAGTCATGGGTATCGGGGACTACCGTATGCTGTGAGTTCATACAACTCTTTCAAACTTAAGAGCACAGTTCTAACGCTAGGATAAGATCCCAGCTCAATTCATATTAAATAAGCCGTTACTTTTTTAAATTCCATATTCAATGGCTAGAAACGATGCTTTTAGCTTTTCAGCAAGGAACTATAATGCCACCCAGTTGTGCACCAGTTTAGTTGTTCTTAAGACGAGTGCTGCTAGTTTCATTAAGGACCTAAATGTCTGACTATAGGCTTCTATAGAGAGCCAAAGTGGAACGTCACTTCCTGCTTCAGCACTGTACCAGAGATTTTCACCCGCCATTTATTTTCCCATCGACATTTCGTAAAATACTTATAAACATAGTTTTACTGGTTCAAACCAAATGGTACAGATATATTTAGAAACAGGAGAGATCGCATAACATTTAACTCGGGCCAAAACGTAAAAAAAATGCAGGTTTGAAGAAAATATTTTTTCGATGTTGTTTAAGTTTGTGAAATGTTCTATGGTCTCTCCCGATTATAGCGTTAGCTGAACGTTTGGTTTGAACCAGTAAAACTATTTTTATAAGCATTTTACGAAATGTCTATGGGAAAATTAATGGCGGATGAAAATCTCTGGTACAGTGCTGAAGCAGGAAGTAGGTGGTCACTTTGCCTCTCTATAAGTGCAACTCTTCTTCATGATTAACAGCTGTACTGTTTCACGTACCTTTTTTTGCCCTCATTTTCATTCGTCTCCATTTTCCGTTTCCCTTTTTTGCCTGAACACCCGTTGTTTGAAGATGCAACAGTCTTCCGTTGTGTGTTGTCAGGATCACAACTATGGCGCGCCCCCTCCCCCCACCCCACCCGCCTCTCCGCTCTCCCAAACCATCATCCCCCGCATGGATCTCAACGGCGTGCTACGCGGCTCCCGCTACCACGACCCCGCCGACGACAACTCCGCCGACAGCGACAGCTCCTCCGAGGAGGACGGGGCCGTGGCCGACGACTGGTGCCACTGCAGCCTGACGCCGGACGGCCTGCTCATCAAGTGTGACAACTGCAGGTATGAGATGTATCACTCACCTCGCTCTTCTGGATCCTGGATCATATCCTTATTTCTTCTTCTTCTCTGGACTGTTCTAACTTGCTTTCTTAAACATGGAATTCAGTGTGGAATTTTTATAAATGCTTTTACCAAATGTGTTCATCAAACTGAAATTCTATTTAAACCTTGCCTCCAGAGGCTGTGTACATGCAGATTGGAATAGTTAAAAGAAGGATTGGAATAGCCAGAGTGTCAGTCTGGTTCTTAACCGGGGACAAACAGCTGTAAACATTCAGCAGCGTCACACGGTTCACTGCATATTGAACTGAGTTCCAGTCCACCCAGACTGGTGCCAGGAGCGACATGTGGAACTATTTCACTTACATAATTCAATCAACCTCAAAAAACCCTGTTCAAAAGTTGCTACAAGCTGTCCAGGTCAAGCATGATAGCACAGTGCTTCATGGTTTCTGTCTATTGTAGTAGTATTGAATTTAGTTGGTATTGGTATCTGACTTAAATGTCCTTGACTTTGGAATTACTATGAATTTTGACTTCAATACTATAAAGCCACTTTAGAATCTTGCTGTTGGTTTATAAAACACTGCATGGTCTTTAACATCTTGCTGTTGTTTTTGCTATTGCTACAGTTCGACTGTGGAAACCCTTCACCAAAATAATCCCTCGCCATTCAAAAACTCAATTAACCCATTGATACCTGATGAAGCATTTGAATGTATATCCCTAATTTGTGTGTGTATCCCTTTAAGACCACGAACCGCGTGACCCTAAAAAATTTCCGCTTTGAAAATATGGCCACCCGGAAAAAAATCTGCTTTGAAAATATGGCCACCCGGAAGAAATTCTGCTTTGAAAATATGGCCTCTCGGAAAAAATTCCGCTTTGCATCAGGTATCAATGGGTTAAAGACTCACTTTTACTCTGTGACCTTTCAATGGGACAAGTTTGTTTTGCTTGCCTTTTTTTTGTAATGGTCGTTGAGTCTCTTTAGCATGCCTCTTCTAGCAAACTTGACTTTACTTCCTGTTTCATTACCGTAAATTCCGCACTATAAGCCGCACCGGAGTATAAGCCGCACCTGCAAAATTGCCTGTTTGTTACATATATAAGCCGCACCGGACTATAAGCCGCGGGTGTTTTAATGTTTGTTTGTTTTTTTTTGTTTTTTTTTTATTTTTATTTTTTTATTGTGTTTTAATGTTTAATTACCATATGTAAGGGTTCATGCACAGAGGGGATTGTCGGGAAAGAGATGGCTGTTTGAGGAAGCTCCCATTTATTAACATTTCAACAAAACAACATAACACAACACCACCTGTGTTTTTTTTTACAGTGCACACAGTGTCCGCGGTGTGGTGAAAAGAGGGCAAGAGAGGAAATTAAAACAGAAGTGGATTTATAGTTAGAAAGTGCTAAAAAAGAGAGATTTTTTTTTTTTTTTTTTTTTTTTTTGGAAAAAATCCATAGATAAGCCGCACCGGACTATAAGCCGCAGGGGCCAAAAAAGGCCAAAAAACGGGGAAAAAGCCGCGGCTTATAGTCCGGAATTTACGGTAGATTAAACTTGACTTTACTTCCTGTTTCATTAGATTAAACTTGACTTTACTTCCTGTTTCATTAGATTTTGTGGCATTTTGCACAGTGTCTTGATTGAGGTGATCTTTTTGCTTGTAGGGGACTAGACAGGAGGAAAGGAGCAGAAGGCCAACACAGGAACCCAGAGAATGTCTCAGGTACATGATGTCTTTTTTTTAGCATGTTACAACACAACATGAATTGAATTGTATCATTGTTATACCTCCAGTAGACCACAGTGTAGTTCAGTATCATTATTATACCTCCAGTAGTCCACAGTGTAGTTCAGTATCATTGTTATACCTCCAGTAGACCACATCGTATTTCAGTATCAATGTTCAGATTTGCAAGAACACAGCCTGAGGTCTGCATGCAGATTCATTTGGCTGATTCAAAGTCTACAGTAAAAACAAGAGGTCCCTATTGGCTGTTCAAAAGTCTAAATTGTCTATACTAGATTATATATGTGTACAAAAATGAGCCCTATTTAATCTCTTATGTCACTTCTTAAAACTAAATTTCCAGACTTTTATTTTTATTACCTTTCTTTCACCGCTTTTGCTGTCAATTTGATGGTTAAAGCACATTGTAACTGTACTTTGTAATAGCAACTTTCTGATCTAATGCACGTGACTGTTTCCTTGTTAGTTGGGGAGAGCAGTGCCACAGAGAGTGGTGATGAAGAGGTGTCCCCCTCCACCATCTCCTACACGGCCACGCAGCACACGCCCACCAGCATCACGCTCACCGTCAAGCGCGTGAAGAGGAACAAATCCAAGAAGAGGAAGAAGAGCACGGAGAAGGTCCGTGGAACGCCCAAGAGCAAAAAGGTCAAGGTACGTCAATTTTTTATTTGATTTATTTAACCTTTATTTAACCAGGAAGTCCCTTGAGATTCAAATCTCTTTTCCGAGGGAGACCTGACCAAGACAGGTCAGTTACAAGTCAGTTACAGTTACAAAATACAAATACAAATACAAATAAAACAGACAAATAATACAAACATCAAATACACAAGAGCCTAAAATCCAACTCAGTTTAGGCAGTTGCATTTCTCGGTTACAAAGACTTTTAACATGGCTTTAAATTTCCCCAAAGAGACTACCGTAGGTTAGTTAGATGAAGAGGGCTCTGCAGGTTATTCCAGGACCAGGGAGCAAAATAGGAAAAAGCATTTTTCCCCAGCTCTGTGGGCTCAGCTCTAAAGTGTTGAAGAAACCAGTGAGGTTAGCGAGAGTCGAGCAAAGACAGACTACTTAGGCAAGATCGACAGCCTGCTCAAATCTGATTCTCGGCATATCCAGAACAGCAAAAAAAAAAAAAAAACGTGCTTTAAAACAGATTTAAGCCACATTTGTGTGTGATTCAACAAATCAGTCTGACTGCTCTGGTCACTCAAAGCGGTTTTCATACTGAGCCAGGAAACAAATGATACCAGCTGATGTTGTCCTTTGTAATGGAGGAATTCTGCACTGTAACTAAGATAGTGGGCAGATGCAGGGAAAAACTTACATTTTTGATGTCTTAGTATATTAATTTATATATATTATTTCCTTTTTCTTTCAGGCCTTCAGAGAGGGTTCCAGGAAGTCCATGAGGATGAAGGTAAGCTTGCAGTTGAGATATTTGTTTTATTCACATGAAACCAGTTCAGTTCCACAATCAGGTGCCATCAGCCCCAGGCTTTTCATTTCCAAAACTTCTTGGATCAACAGCAAAACCCAGTCACAATTCAGGCCATCGCACTAGCGCCTCCTCTGGTCGGTCGGGGCGCCTGGTCAGGGGTGGAAGGGAACTGGTGGGAATAGCGTGATCCTCCCACATGCTACGTCCCACCGGTGAAGCTCCCCCCTGTCAGGTGAAAAGAAGCGGCTGGCTACTGCGCATGTGTCGGAGGAAGCATGGTGCTAGTCTACGGCTCTCCCCAGATCGGCAGAGGGTGGAGCAGGGACCGGGGCAGCCAATAGGGCAGCATGAGGATAAATTGGCCAAGTATAATTGGGGAGAAAATGTTGAAAAATCAGGGGGGGTGGAAATAAATCAATCAGGCCATCTCTTCTTCTGTTCAGAACTCCACGACCGAGGCCAACGTGCTGGACGAGAACACGGCAGAGGGCTGGGAAACCAAGATCCGCCAGTGGACGGACCAGTACGAGGAGGCCTCGGCCAACCAGTATAGCGCCGACGTCCAGACGCTGCTCCAGCTGCACCGCGCTGCCAACACCGCCGTCTCCAAGACGGAGAGCGGTGCCAGCACGCCGCCCGCGGCCACACAGATCCACGCCTCCGCCGACACCATGGACACCATCAACCGCACCGAGCTGGCCTGTAACAACACAGTGCTGGCTTCACAGATGCAGGTCGGCCTCACTCTTCATCCAAGCTTCACACCTTCTTCTTCACACTGCTCGCACCTTTTTACATTGACGTCAATAGGTAGCTAGCAGCTGCATGGCATGTGGCTTCACTTCAGGCTGAGCAGAGCTTTCTCAAGTTAAGACAAACCTTTTCATGACGTCAATCACTTATTTCTGTGAGCTGAACAGTCAGGAAGAAGAGGCAGAGTTTGACACTACATCGCAGCTGATGGTGTAAGACCACACAGCCACAAGTTGGTAGTGGTTACTGATGTTTCCTTTGTGCCTGTGCTTAAAGGCTTGTAATTACCGTAGTGTTAACTTGTTTTGTTTCTTCAGCTGCAGTTGGGCCGGGTCACGCGGGTGCAGAAACACAGGAAGACCCTGCGAGCAGCAAAGAACCTGGAGGTGGACACCCTCATCATCGAGTACCGGGGCAAGGTCATGCTCAAACAACAGTTCGAGGTCAACGGGCACTTCTTCAAAAAGTAAGGAGCCGCACTGTATGACTGTGAGGCTAGAAGATGTCCATCTGGTTCCAAGGACAACATTTACATGGATTATCTTATTGTCTCCTGTGTATCACCTGTGTTTTTGGGCTGCCAGACAGAACTTGTTTGTGCTCAATTTTAATATCTGCCTTTGATACCATTTCCATTTGTGTGATTTTTTCCCCAGACCCTACCCTTTTGTGCTGTTCTACTCCAAGTTTAATGAGGTCGAGATGTGTGTGGATGCCCGGACCTTTGGCAATGACGCCCGCTTCATCAGGAGGTCCTGTACGCCCAACGCTGAGGTCAGCCATTTAGGGGTTTACATCTGAATGCATCCAATAATGGAGACAACCACTTACTTAACTTTTCACTTCCATGTAGCGTAGACTGAAGTGATTTCAGGGTGCTTTGCTTCAGGAGCACATTATGAAACAGTATAACTCAACCATCTGTCCTGCTCTCCAGGTCCGGCATATGATTGCTGAGGGCATGATCCACCTGTGTATCTATGCTGTGGGTCAAATCACCAAGGACGCTGAGGTCACCGTCGGATTTGACTACGAGTTCAACAGCTGGTCAGTAATGCCAGATCACCCCCCCATCCCTCAACATGAATAGTAGGGTCGCCACGTTTCTGGAAAGTGCTTGAATTAAAAAATTAAAAATAAAGTACTTGAAAGTCCTCGGATTTATAGAGGTCCTTAAAAGGGCTTGAATTTAGCCTAGCAGGAATATCGGAGTTTGAGCCTTGTGCGCTCTGTCAAAATTGCTGGGCCAAGCGATCAGTGATGCAACAGGAAGGCATTTTCTTCTATGTAATGTTGTATTCTTCTCTCTCATAACAATCCACCAGCAACTACAAAGTGGACTGTGCCTGTCATAAGGGCAACCAGAACTGTCCGGTGCAGAGGCACAACCTGAGCCCCAGGGAGAACCTGCTGTGTCCCCCCTCCCTGCCCGCCCTGTCCTCCCTGGCGGGGGCCGAGACTCGGCGGAGGAAGGCGCGGAGGCTGGAGGGCAGCCTTGCCACCGGGGGCACCTCTGACGACAGCAACCAGCACCCAGAGGCCAGAGACCAGGGGACCAGTGACACAGAGGTGTGTGTTTTTGTTGTTGTTGTTGTTGTGTACTTTGTGTGTTATATGGCAATGTATGTAGATAGTTTCAAGTTTCATTGATTAAAATGTGACTAGGCACTAGGCAGGGTACAACAGTATAAAAACACAGTTTTTAAACAGTGATCCTGAAATGCATCAAAACTTTACAGTGATCGATCATCATAAATAAAAGCTATGAATTTAGCATCATGTCTTTTGGTTTCAGTTGTAGCAATGTCTAATGTTTGTTAGCCTTTTTCAAAAGAATGTACTAAACACTAGGGTTAGGTAAGACTAATATATGAGTCCAATTCTAGCATGTTATAATAAAAAAATTATGCCAATTATCCTGGTTTCCATGGAGAGTTTAGTGACCCTTTTGACATTAAAATGGGCAAATTTAAAGATATTGAATATCAGCACACACTAATGGTTATTGGCAGCGTCAATCCAAACCCAAAATGATTTATATTGGCTTTTAAAAAGCCATATCAGTTGAACCATAGTTAGAGATGTAATGGTATGAAAATTTTGCATCACGATTATCGTGACCAAAATTATCACGGTTATTGTATTATCACGGTATTCGTAAAAAATTGCTGAAAATGTTCAAAAACTACTGAGAGACTCACTGAAATCATTTTACAACGTTTTATATTGAAAACTCAGACCCACAAAGGATTGATACACTCACTGAAATCATTTCTCCTACGCTGCACGTTTGCATCTGGGAGACTGTTGCCAACTTTGGTTGATGATGGACAGTATTTACCATGTTTTTCAAAGCACTGTAATCATGGTAACGCGGTAATCACGGTACCACGGTTTTAATGATAATGAAAATTTGAAACGGTGCGGTTATCTTAAGGAATTTTATCACGGTTATCATTAAAACCAGTTATCGTTACATCCCTAACCATAGTTGTAGTGTTTGACAAGATGTGTTGTCTATCTGTGCAATGAAGGAGGGGCTCCTGGAGGTGAAGCTGGAGGAGGGAGAGGTGGATGAAAACGGTGTCGTCATCTCCAGCAAAAGAGTATGCTATTCCATTTCAACTCTGCTGAACAAACCCAACATACCTTTATGCTATTCCATTTCAACTCTGCTGAACAAACCCAACATATCTCTGCTAGTTATACGTGTTGCGTATGGTGATACATTCCAGTTGTAGCAATGTATAAGTTAATCTGAAGATAGTTTCAGCTTACAAAAATGTTGAATTATGTTTCATCAAGTCCCTCTGTAACCATCCTCTCTTCTTTCTAGGCGTTTGACAGCATGGAGAAGAGGAGGAGACGACTCGGAGGAGCTGAAGAGCTAAAGGAGGAGGGCGTGGAACCAGAAGATGGGGCTGGAAACCCTTCCACGGGCCACAACAGCGGGGTAGGGGTCAGCACTCGACGCACCTCCTATGTCACGGTTAGTGGGAGAAGACAGTTTGATCTCTTGTTGTGGCAGTGCAGTGATTTAACCTCCTCTACTCTCTCCTTGTCCTCTAGGAAACGTCGTCAATAGAAGCAGAAAAGGCTCCGGCGTGCTCTTCCACTCTGGCCGGCCCCCTGGCTGTTCCCCCTAAACCTCCTCCCCCCGCTCGTTCCACCAAGCCTCGGCCCAAGAGCCGCATCTCTCGCTACCGCTCCAGCTCGTCTCAGCGTGCGCGCCGGCAGCGCCAAGCCCTCGCCCAGCAGGCGGCCGCTGCAGCGGCGGCAGCAGCAGCGGCGGTGGCGGCAGCAGAGCAGGGCGCCGCCCTGGTGGAGGAGGGACCCCAGGGCCCACTCGGTGCTGAAGTAGGCCTGGGAGAAAACAGCCTTGGGCCCAATCAGCTCCTGGATGCAGAGGGTCAGGGCCCGGCCTGCCTAAATAAAAGCAACCTGCGTTACCCCAAGAACAAGAAGGTTAGAGGTCACAAGACTTTCTACAGATCCAAATCCAAACACATTCATTAATGCAGAGTTTTTAAAGGTTCCGTGCCGAAAGGCCAGTGATGTTTGAAATCTTTTGAGAAGCCAAATTACAAATGTTCTAATTATCTCTAGATATCTAGAGACAATCAGTTCCAGGAACTTCCACATAAACAAGAAGTGTGAACCTTTGGATTGCATTTTGTCACAACGTTGTCATATAGACCATCATTTGGTCAACTTCTCCTAGTCATGTATCGCAGCTAAATGCAATGTTAACCATCCCCCCCTCTCCTTGCTCCCAGTACCTGGTGACAGAGTGGCTCAACGACAAGGTCCCTGGAGCAGAGAAGTTCCAGCAGGAGGTGCCTGTCGAACGCCCCCTGCGCATCACCACTGACCCCACGGTGCTGGCCACCACCCTCAACATGCTGCCCGGCCTCTCCCACTCCCCGCTCATCTGCACCACGCCCAAACACTACGTCCGCTTCGGCTCGCCCTTCAACCCCGAGAGACGCCGGCCCCGCCCGCTCCAAATGGACGGAACCTATGGCTGCTACAAGAAGGTCAGTGATTGGTCAGGATGTCTTTAAAAAAAGAAAGAAAAAAAAACGCCTTATAGACTTGAATACAGTTCAATTCCAGTGTTTCCCCTAGAAGAATTGTCAGGCCTGGAGGGATTTCGAAACGTACCCCGACCGCAACGGTGGGGGCCCTCGCTGGCGACGCTAAATATTTAGCTAACCTGTTCGCATCTATGTTCACAATGGCATCCCAAGTATCATCATACTATTATGGGATGCGATGCGAACAGTTGTATTATGGGATGTGCGTTTCCCAGTCAACGACACACGTTGACACGTTTTGGAACAGCGCTGCACACTGGCACGATGCTCCTAAAAGCAAAATGTTTATTGTTTTGAATGATTTGGCATCTTCTATGACTGTCAACACCAGTATTGTTGTATTGTAATAATATGCCATAAAGGTTTATTGAAATTTTGGGGAGAGCAGGAAAAAATAATCTTTATTTTTATTTATTTTATTTTTGCATCGTGCCCGCCAGGCCTGTAGAATGGTAGGGGAAACAATGTTAGCATTCTATATAAATATAGCATTATATATACAGTATATGATATTTATTGTTGTGTCCTAATGCAGAGGTGGATCAAGCAAGCAGAGGATGAGAGCTGTTCAGTCAGTGTGGAAGACGGCACGGAGTCCACTTCCTCCCAGCAAAGTACCAGCAGCAGGTCCACTCCCAACCCCCTGTCCAACGGTAGGTCCACTCCCAACCCCCTGTCCAACGGTAGGTCCACTCCCAACCCCCTGTCCAACGGTAGGTCCACTCCCAACCCCCTGTCCAACGGTAGGTCCACTCCCAACCCCCTGTCCAACGGTAGGTCCACTCCCAACCCCCTGTCCAAGGTACGTGCCTGCCTACATACCCAGCCCACTCATTCTCTACAGCGTGCATCCTGCTCCTCCTGACAAAATAAATATTTATTTAATGTACATGAACAAAATAAACAGGCTCAGACACAGGAAATGATTTTTTTATGTACTTATTAAATAAGTACATTAGATAAATATTTATTTAATGTACATGAACAAAACAAACAGGCTCAGACACAGGAAAGGAAAAGGAAAAAAAACATAATATCGACACTCAATATTACAATGTGGTGCTGCTACCGGCCACACAGGGTGCAGACTGCAGTATGTATCCATGGCTTTGTTGTCAACCATGACATTTCACAGCCAATAAGTTGTCTCTTCTGTCCCTTCTTCTTCTTCTCTCTCTGGCAGAGGTCCACGCGCCCTTCAAGAAGCGCCGGTCCAAGTACTCGCTAGATATGACAGCGGCGCCCTCGGACCACCTGCTGCGCCCGCTGTCGCCCATCACACCCCCGCTCCCCGAAGACCCCCTCCACCCGCTGGTCAACACCCCCTGTAGCTCGCTGCTGCCCAACGGCCTGGCCTACTCACCCATGCCCTCCCTGCCCACCAGCCGCTGCAACACACCGCTGCAATTCGAGGTAACACACAGCTCGTTATGCTGCTCGTTATGTACTTTCTCCTGTGTTTCTACATTTAGGCCATTCAAATAATGAGTTTTCAAATGTCTGACTACATTTTGACTGACTTTTTATTAACATTTCATTCTGCAAGCTTGGTATCTTTGTTTGGGCATTCAATCATTTTAATAGTTAGCAAGGTAACTGGAAAATTTAAATTTGAAGACACTGAAATTCCCTAATGTGTCATCGGTAAGCTGTGCTCATGTTTACTGTGATGCTTTATACCAAAGGAAACCAAAGGGACAAGAGATTAAAATATCAACAACATGTGCTGACTATTCTACTCTCATCTGCTTGCCAATAGATCTGTAAGGCAAATAATACACAAACACAACTTAGTTCATGGGAGCGCCAGCTGATTAACACACTGCGCTGTGTCAATGATTTATGGTTGGTTTAGTTCACTAACAATGGTTGTGGTGCCTTTTGATCAACTACATTGATGATAAATGCCAGGTTGGAATGCCCTCGTAGTGCATCACAGCATCTGAATGAATAGTTTAATTGTCAGTTAATTTAGCTGGATAGGCTATCCACATATAATCAATACATAGCCTGTGTGTTAGCTGGATAGACTATCCACATATAATCAATACATAGCCTGTGTGTTAGCTGGATAGACTATCCACATATAATCAATACATAGCATGTGTGTTAGCTGGATAGACTATCCACATATAATCAATACATAGCCTGTGTGTTAGCTGGATAGGCTATCCACATATAATCAATACATAGCCTGTGTGTTAGCTGGATAGGCTATCCACATATAATCAATACATAGCCTGTGTGTTAGCTGGATAGACTATCCACATATAATCAATACATAGCCTGTGTGTTAGCTGGATAGACTATCCACATATAATCAATACATAGCATGTGTGTTAGCTGGATAGACTATCCACATATAATCAATACATAGCCTGTGTGTTAGCTGGATAGGCTATCCACATATAATCAATACATAGCCTGTGTGTTAGCTGGATAGGCTATCCACATATAATCAATACATAGCCTGTGTGTTAGTTGGATAGGGTATCCACATATAATCAATACATAGCCTGTGTGTTAGCTGGATAGACTATCCACATATCATCAATACATAGCCTGTGTGTTAGTTGGATAGGCTATCCACATATAATCAATACATAGCCTGTGTGTTAGCTGGATAGACTATCCACATATCATCAATACATAGCCTGTGTGTTAGCTGGATAGACTATCCACATATAATCAATACATAGCCTGTGTGTTAGCTGGATAGACTATCCACATATAATCAATACATAGCCTGTGTGTTAGCTGGATAGACTATCCACATATAATCAATACATAGCCTGTGTGTTGCACACGGAATTCTCTAACTGACTTTCACTTCACCTCTAGAACATATCATCCCCTGAGGCGTCTCCTGTCCACCGACCAGAGTCCATCTCTCCTGAGGTAGGCTCACATTTTTCCAACACTAAAGTTGAAATAACACTGGATAAATGCTGCTGAACAACTGCTGTATATTGTTACATTTATCTTGTTACATTGTTACATTTATCCGTCTAATTCCATGTATTCCTCTCCTCTGTTTCTGTCCTTTCTGTCTCCACCCTCAGCCTTGTCTGCGGACAGACTTTGACGTCGCGCGGCCCCAGTTCCCGGACCTCTCCCTGCCCTCCAGCTTAGAGAGCCCGGTGGCCATGATGACCCCGGACGACTTCTCCCTGTCCGGAGGGCCTCCGGGCCACGAGTCCCAGGGCCCGGCCTCCGTCGGCGCCGCCGGCTCCCTCACCCCGGCGCCCTGCCCCCCCTCGGACCCTGCCCCCCAGAGCAGGGAGCAGGCCTTCAGGACAGAGTTCAACCTCATATACACCTGCTCGCCCCTCAACGCCAACCTGGGGAACCCCGCGGCCACCGACCGCCGCCTGTCCCAGTCGGAGGGCGGGTTCTCCCCGGGGGAGTCCTTCTACAGCTCCATGAGTGGTCATGGGCTGCTGGGGGAGGCGGGCCCCGGGTCCATGTCACCCTATGGCGAGCCTCATTACGGGGGAGGCTACCCGGACAGCGGCACCCCTCCTCACCCCAGCAACCCACCGCAGAAAAAGAAGGCAAGTCCTCCAGCTCTTAATGATACCGTTGTGTTGCTCGAGTTCTGCCACTAAGTGAACAAGGTGTGACAGATGATTTGATGACAGGAAGTCGTGTTCTCAGGTAAAGCTTCAGCACTTTCATTTGAAAAGTCAAACCTCATGACGCTCTGCTCTCTCCCGTGCTCTGCTCTGTGTGCTTGTCCCGTTATTTTGTCTGCAATATGTTGCTCGGTTGTACCAGTTGGTCAAAACCAAAAGCGAAAAGGCATGGAAAAAAAAACATGTTTGACCAATTTTTTTGAGTGTATATCTGAAATGATTTCGACTCTGTAGCTTTGATCCTTCCTCCCCCCTCCTCTCCCTCACTCCCCCTCCTCCCTCCTCCTCCTCTTCCTCCTCCCTCCTCCTCCTCCTCACTGCTCCTTGAAACTTTTTGCCAAGTCTCTCTTCCACTTTTCTTCCAAGGCAGAGGGCCAACCAGCATACCATTAGTCTGCTGACAGGAAAGCCAGATTACCAGGCTATAGCTGTAAGAAGTGAATACAAGCCAGTACAAAATATGGTGAATATTCTCCCTACAACTACATCTTTAGAAGTGTGCATGTAAATATTGTTTTTGCATCTGCATACAACAACGCCCACCCCCACGCTCCTACAGCCCCGCCCCTCCCCCCCCCACCCCCCACCTCCTCCGAAACCTACATTAAACTATTATTATATCGTTTTGAGCAGGGATTTTAATTTATTATACCATTTTTTTTATCCAATTCAGTCCACCTGTCATGAAGTGTGTGAAGGTTCATCCATTGCCTCCAACACAAAAGACCAATGGTTCATTTAGTCTCATGCGGGCATTGAGATGAAGACTATTTGTCTTTGCTGCATCTCATCCATGGCTCTTTCCTGTGTGTTGCTCATTGCTCCATCCTGCCTTCACCTTTAGCATCTCTGACCTTGCTAATGTCACAGAAAACCAGGCCATGTCACAAGACACCAGAGGAACGTCCTGGGGCCCATGGTGAAGCCATTAAGTGGAGACACATTTCCACCTCCTGGAATGATGATAGTTCTTTGGTTTTAGTATTAATTTGCACGCCCAGCATTCCTGATCCAACAAGCCTGATGCTCTGCACAATTGAACGGACAATGTTAAACCAAGATGCCATTTTTATGCACCAGGTCCCAACTCCCAACATGTCGTCTTCTAATGTTGGAAGGTAGAAA
>NC_139649.1:402500-517500 GCF_964638095.1 Poromitra crassiceps
TAGTTGGCGTGGTGCATGCAGTCTGATGTGATGTGATGCCATGCAGCCAGGGCTCCTCCCCCTTCCTCCTGCTCACTGCTCTCCCTCCCTCTGACCCCGCCTCCCTCAGGTGTCTTTGCTGGAGTACCGTAAGAGGAAGCAGGGCAGCGGCCGGGACCTGGAGCCCGGCGGCGGAGGCCCCTCCCTGAGCGGCACCCCCACGCGACCCGCCTCCCACTACAGCCAGGACTCCCATCATCAAGCCCCTCCCCACCACCACCACCAGCAGCAGCAGCTGCTGCAGCCCCCAGCCTCCCCGCACAGCTCCTTCTCCTCCCCGGTCCACCCCTCCTCCTCCTCCATCCCCCACATAGAGGAAGTCAGCCCTCCAGACCACCACCAGGCCTCCTCGACACTGCAGCCCAGAGCCCAGGAGAGCAGCAGCCACTGGTGAGAGATCACACGTCACATGAAAGCCCTCGATATCAAAGATGATCCCACGGTTCCTTTTTTTTTTTCTTCTTCTGTGGGGCATGATTTGTTCCTAGTCGAGCGTCTGGTCAGTGATGTGTCATGTTTGCTTTGCTCCAGGATGGTCCCCACCAGCGTTGAACGTCTACGGGAAGGCCAGGGGGTGCTGGAGCGAGTGCTGCGAGGAAGCATCAAGATGGATCGCATTTTAAAGAGGAGTGAACCTGACAAGGAACCTGGTATGGAGATGTAGAGATCAGACTAGATGAAAGTTCAATGATGGAGATGTAGAGATCAGACTAGATGAAAGTTCAATGATCCCTGTGAAGAAGTCGGGTCGATGCTGCAGCAGATAAGCTATACTGGAAAAGGGGATATAAGTGCCAGTTTGGGGGGGGTTAAATATAGTGCAACAGACGATTGCAACATACTGTGTACAGTATATATGAATTCCGTGAATGACAATGTATTAATTACAGCATGTATGCAATGTAAGCTAAATAACCGCAATAAAGCATGGCAACTTGGCAAGAGGAAAAAAGAAAGTAAATGAAGAATCTGAAATAGCAAGATATCTGCAATATAGAACATTAGAAGTAATGTGAAGATGAAGAAAAACGATGCAAATTTACACACGTTCTCCTTCCTGTGTTTTCCAGATGCAGATCGATATGAGATCCAGGCAGCGTCCATGGCCTCTCCTATGAAGAGTCCACACAGATACAGTCCCTCTGTGTACGCACACCAGGTAGGCTACATCATGCTTTTTAAGACCTCCAACCTAAGGCCCGGGACCCTCCCACGGGCTGCGGGGATTCAACCTAAGGCCTAGGAACCTCCCACGCACCGCGGAGGTCAACCTGAGGTCCGCAACCCTCTGACGGGCCACGGGGATTTAACCCAGAACCTTACAAATAAAAGCCGAAAACCTTCCAAATAAAAGCTCAGAACCTTCAAAATAAAAGCACTGAACCCTCAAAATTAAGGATTCAAAATAAAAGCCCCACACACACACAAGTTATTGGTTACTATTAGGGGTGTCACGATACACTCAGTTCACGATACGATACGTATCACGATACTGGGTTCACGATAACGATACGATACGATACGATTTTAACAATATTTTTTTAAACTTGAATAATGACAATATATGACTGGAAAAGTAGTATTTTATTTGAAATGCACAAATACAAAACATGCTGTTGTGGGAAATTGTTATTACGGTACAATAACAACTAGAAAAAACATGAGATTGGAGATAAGGCTTATCTTGAAATAGAATGAGTTACACCGTCACTTAGATTTACTTTGAACTAAAAGGTTTCTCAGCAGTATAAATTCTCATTATGCATCTTCAGTTTTTCTTCAAACTCAAACAACAAGACTTTTCTTAGTCTATTTTTTATGCATCTTCAGTTTTTCCTGTCAAGTAAACAGTTTTGCCAGAAACTCAATTGAATGGTTTCTCTCCTGTATAACTTCTCATGTGTCTCTTCAGAGACTTGTTCAACTGAACTACTTTCCACACATTGAACTTGAACAAACAAAGACGTTTCTTAGTCTATTTTTGAAAAAAAAATATATATATATTTATAAAAATAAAAAAAATCGCGATATGAGATTTCATCTCAACGATACATATCGTGATGTTTTACTATCGCAAAATTTCGTCGGACGATATATTGTGACACCCCTAGTTACTATGCATCAACATGAACAACAGTTTGCACTGCCAGCAATCACACGCATTCATTCCTAGTTTAAGAATAGCGCCGCTCATCAATCAAGTTCAAGTTCAAGTTTATTAGTGTCCCAAAGGGCAAATTGAGTTGCAGCAGATAAGGCTTACAGATAAAGACACAGACAAGAACAACACAAGTGACATGTTAACATGTTACATGCATGTAGTTAAGAATAAATAAAAGGCTAAGTAAAAGTCAAGAACCTTGTTTGTGACACACAGTGACCGATAAGTGTGCAAGGTAGCATTAAAGTGCACAGCGAACAGTAAGGTGCACAGACACGCAGCGACCGATAAAGTGAGGTAGCAATTAAAGTGCACAAATGACCAGTAAAATGCACAAAGTAATGGAAAGATAAATCAATAATAAAAAACAATAAAAGCAATAGAAACCATAAAATCAATAGAAACAATAAAACAATACAAACAGCAGCGGAGGCTGATAATAAAACAATAAAATCATAATAAAACAATAAAACAATCATTACCTTCTAGGGCTGTGGCGATTCACTTATCTCCCGATTCGATACTATCACGATTCTTGGGTGCCGATTCGATTTATATTGCGATTCTTAAGTATTGCGATTCTACGATTATTGCGATTCGATATTACGATTTATTGCGATTTTTGTTTATTTTTTTCTTTTCTTTTTCAGTTTGTTTGCTTTTTTACACTAGATTAGAACATGGGAAAAGTTGAATCATACACTAGAGACTGTATATTATATATCATGAGTAGGGCTGGGCGATATAGTTAAAAACAGGGGCGGACTGGGATCATAATTCAGGCCGGGCATTAGATACCAAGCAGGCCAGGCCGATATGGGCCGACGCGCGTGAAATTTGGGCCGTTTGAAGCCCAATTTGGGCCGTTTGAAGCCAGATTTGGGCCGTTTGAAGTCCAATTTTACAATGAGATGCACCCACTTTAACCCTGAAGTGTAATTATTACTTCAGACTAACTAATAAAGTAATAAAACCACTAGTAAACCAGTAGGCGGCGCCTGGCCTGCTGTTCAGTGAGTGGCCTGACTGCAAGCACCCAATAAAAGATCGATCCAAAAAATCGTGACATTAAAAATCGCGATACTTAGGTGAATCGATTTTTTTCCCCCACCCCTATTACCTTCCCTCAGCAGCGTTCAATGCTCGACTAGAGACAGGGACAAAAGAGAACTTGTGCCTATTTTTTGTGGCCCGTGGGGCACACAGTCGACGACCAGAAGGAAGGAGCCTGTACTCCGAGCTTAGAGGGTGGGCTGCGTCTGAGCGGATGGACAAAGCCTTCTTAAGTACTTGTCTGTTAAAGACATGGTCGAGGCTGTCCAGATGGATGCCGGCTACCTTAGAGGCCACCTTCACAATTTTTCCGAGGGAATTCTTATCGAATTCTAGAAGGAAATGACTGACTCGATGTAGGCACTATAAAACAGTTTCATCAGTCTTATCGATTTGGAACTTTGCAAGTTTCCTCAGGCAGTGTAGACATTGCTGACCTTTTTTACACAACATGTCAGAGTGAAGGTCGAATTTCAGCTTGTCGTCAATTAATCTTACAATCTTGCTAACTCAGAGCAATACTCTCTGAGCCAAACACATTTCACTTCCTATACAGTCTTCACAATAAAACCATCCTGTTAGTTTTTCAGTGGAAAGGTTTTAATATGAAGGAGCTGCAGCAGGAAATAGTTACATCCAGGTAACTTAGATGCTCCATGGGAATGATACAGTAGAGGCACGATTCTCCATATTCGAGGTCAGTGTACAATCAAAATGATTTAGAAGCTGTCATAATTAAGTAAGGTAAAATAGCTACATATTGGGGCTTTAACAATACATTTATTTTTTACATTAGCATTTATATGGCATGTCTTGGATTGGATCTGATGACAGTCCAGCCACAGGTGATGCCAGGTGTCACGGTGTCTCGGAGTAGTAAATGTGTTTCTCTGTTTGTGTTCAGTCGTCAGAAAGCCACCGGCAGACAGACAGCCCATCCTTCCTCCAGCAGACCTCCAACTCTCCATTCCGGGGTTCCTACAGTCCCTCGTCAGGCCAGAGTTTCTACCCCCGCCTCTCCTCCTCGCACCCCGGCCTGTCCCAGGACCACCCCCCCTCCTCCTACCCCAGTCACGCCCCTACCTCCTCCTCCTCCTCAGACTCCAGGCCACCAGGGGGCTCTCTACACCAGCAGAGTCTCAGCGCCAACACGGACGGAGGCCACGGCTATAGCGGCAGCCACTTAAAAGCGAGCCTTTTGAACAGCAGTGGCTTGGTGGGGTCTCCCACCCCGGGCTCCAGGGCCCACGGGCAGACTAAAATAGACTCGGGCGCCCAGGCATCCAGACTAAGCCAGCAGCAGCAGGCGTCTCGCAGCCTCAAGTCGGGCAGCCCGGGCCAGGTGGCGCTGCCGGCCGGCCCCAGGCACCTGTCGGCCTCCGGACCCACACACTACCCACAGCGAGGGACCAGCCTCACGCAGTTCCAACACCCCCCCCTACAGGGATCAGGAGTAAGGACACAGTCAGGAAGCTTTTAGGACCTTGTTCAAGTGTGTGAAAGAGAGAGAGAGAGAGAGAGACAGTGAGTGCATGTGAGAGTGTGTGTGTGTGTGTGTGTGTGTGTGTGTATGAAGCTGCGTACCTCCTCAACCCCTAAACATGAATAAACCTCCTCAACCCCTAAACCTGAATAAACCTGTGGTGAAATGCGGCTCAGGGAGTTCGGGGAGGGGAAATGTACAGACCGAAGAGGAGCAAGGACTTCTTATTTTCTGTCTTTTCTTTCTTTATTTTCAGAAAAACAAATGACTGCATTCTGCACAAAGCTAATCATTGACTTTGGACATCGTTAAGGAATCAGTGAAAAGAAGTGATTTGGAAAACAAAAACGAAGAAAAAAGACACATTATGAGAAATAGAGAAATCACATGTAACTTGAAATTGCCCCCAGTGTTTCCTGATGTGTTGGACTGTGCAAACAGGCTACGTAACGTTGGAAAGTAAAAAAACGTCTACACAAATATCTGTACAAAGTTATCAAGAAAAGAAAAAAGCGTCCCCGTCGTCACGTACCCAGGTCGGATCAATGCTGCCATGCAGATGTAACTCAAAGCAAGAGTTGTTTTATTTTTTTTATTTTTTTTTCCAAGGTGACTTTTTGATTTGGCGAGCAGCCGAGTCTGTCAGTAAATACGTGTTTCATTTGGAAAGGGGAAACGGTGCAAGTTGATGTGTTGATCATCCGTTATAAAGATGCATTTGACATGATAGGATCATTCCATATGATTACCAGCTTTTGTGTCTCGAAAAGCATAAACAGCCTTTTTCTCAAGGTTCTCCATCTCTTCTGATGTTCATCGATGATGTTTTTTTTGTTCTGTTCTATGTTCTCCTCTTCTGTTCTCTCAGCCCCACTCAACCGTTTTGATTTCACTTTAGTACTACATCACTGTAGGCTTTTCCATATTGTACTTGAGACATACAGGTCTTATGATTCATGGTGCTGCAGTCTTGTTTTTTCCAATAAATTTGAAATCCAGTTATGTTCCCCACAAACGGCTGCATTCTATTCACCTTATGTAGAAGAGAGAGTCTGTTTTGAGAGACTAACAGGAAGTGTAAACCCAATCGGAAGTTCCGATTGCGTTTACACTTCCTGTGACTCATAAACCTAATCTGACTCATTATGTGAGTCAAACTAGGTTTGACCAGCTGAGTCAGACTAGTTTGGGCAGGTAAAACCGCCGGCGTTTTGAACAGGAAGTCGTGACACAATGGCTCAAGTGGGCGGGGCTACATAAGTATTCATCTTGTCATTACATCATTTTAAATCCCTTTATTGTCCTCCAAATTGCATCCTGATGATCATACAAGTCGAATGCAGGAACAAAATGAGAAGCTAATAATCTGACGTCCTTTACTACCATTGTTGGGTTTGTCTCTTTGAATCCCGTATGGATTTTATATATATAAATTTTGGGGGGGACATTTATATGGGTATTTTTTCTGACCAATCCTTGCATTCCGTATACCACAAAACAGGGGAAGGGAGGTTTCTGTGGGATGGTTTGGACGTATATAAAAACAAGATAACAGAAAAGCTGCTGTGTTCTCATTTTCATGCGAGAGCTGCTTCATATGTCTCCCTTTCCACAGAATGCTGTAATCTTTCTTTTTTTCCCACCAACTGAATTGTTCAAAAGAGACAGAATAAGTTCTTGAGTCATGTGACAGAATAAGTTCTTGAGTCGTGACAGAATAAGTTCTTGAGTCGTGTGCCATGATGAGTGCTGCAGCAGGACCTCACCACCACGTTAGACTGAGTCGCTCTCTCCTCTTCCTTTGTATTATGTCGTTCGTTTGGACCGGGGATGTTGAAACGCTGGATTTTTGCATGGAGAACTTCAAAGACAGAGGGACTGGTCACCTGACTGGTCACCTGACTGACCCCCCACCACCCCATCCACCCACAGACAGAAGGGTACATGTCATATATGAATGTTTGGCCGACAGAAGGACTTCAGAGTCATTGAAAAAAGAAAGAAGCGACCCCAAATTTTAACCAGCACCTTAAAATGAAAGAAATACAACCTAAAATGACACAATACGACAATATGTATGAATATGTGTACTTTGTATAGAAAGAAAATGTGTTCTAGAGACTTGTATGGAGAAAAATGTAGTACACACAATTTACCGCATGATGTTTGTTTTGGGGTCTGAGCGACCGACTTGTCAGTTGGTTGGACGCTAATCATTGGGTCTGTTCATGGGTTCCTCCAAAAACCAGTCACTTTTTTTTTTAGATCAGATTTTGTTGGTTTTTGTTTTATTTTTACACAGAGCATAGTAACTATTTCATTTTTTTTCTCCCCCCCTCCAAAAGATTTAAGAAGCAAAAGAGATGTAATGCATTTTGATAATAAAATAATCATGATGGTAATGTATTTTGAAAACTGCCATTTTGATGTTTCATTTGAGTGGATGGGCATGGATGCAGGCAAACCTATACATTTCAGTATGCTTTTTAAGTATGATCATTTTTATAATCTAAAAATTATAAAAATGGTACAAATTTGCTGTCATGTTCGACAGATACTAGCCTGATATCAGAGTGTGATGAATCAACTCGCTGCTCGGTGGAGTGGTCTGTGCCCAGGCAAGACAGATAGCGTTATCTCATCTCACACCTATAATCAGAGAGGTGGGTGCTGACTTGCTGGCACGCCGCACAATTGCCAAAGTCGCACAGGCCAGTTCAGCAAGTGTGCGTATGTAATATAGCGGGCGAGCTGTATTGCCTTTATAACTGGGAACTGGTCATCTGATGGTTCAAAGGTCATGAACTGGGACGGTGACGTCACCAGAGCCGGTATTTCCCATTCCAAACTCGGCGGAGCCTCAGCAGCCCTGACCTCAAAAATCCAAGATGGCTGCTCCAAAATGTTACTGTGATTCAGATTAAACAGGCACATGATGGTGCTGCACATTTCAAGTCAATCATGTTTGAATTGACTAAATATTTAAGTTTAATTTTAACTGAGATTTCTGTTTTGTTAAAAAGACAACCCATACATGCGTGCACAATTAAGATAATTATGTTAAAATGGTCCAGTTCAAAAGCATCAGCATCGTCAAAGACACAACACAACACATACAGACTGACAGACTGTTGTTCTTTAATGTCATACACTCTTCATTAGACCTTTTTAGTTCTAATGCAAATTGTCTAGTCTGTGTTCATATTTAACTTATTTCCTCTTGTTACAACTTACCCCAGTATTGGGTATAGGTGGCAACAGCTTACCCCAGTAATGGGGTAGGTTGTAACAATGGAACTCCTTGTATCTGACATCAATTCATGATTGTCATTGTAATGACAAATGTGGGCACTTTGTGTCAAAATGTGAGATCTAACATCAAACGGAGTTATAGGGACCGAGACAAATGTGTTACAATCATCCCCAGTCTCCCCTAATGAACAAAATAGAGACAACAGTCACAATAAATAATGACCATCCCTTGGTCCTGAACGCTCCCTGATATGTTATTTTTTTATCTTTAGAAATTACTTCCACAGCATCAGTACTCTCCACGTCCACTAGATGGAGGCATTGTGCTATGCTGGTGAATAAGCCTCTGGATGCATTATGAAAAGCTATTTGTTCTCTGTGTTAATTATTATGATTATTGTATCTGTCTTGATGATTACGATAATTGTATTAATTATAGTGATGTCATGCAGGTTAAACCGGCTCAAACTTAAATAAACAGACATAAATTCATAGTATACATCATATTACATCACACTGATAATCGTATGAACATCTTTTAAGGTGGGAGGAAACATGAATGAACGCTTCTCTAAGAATATCATTGATTTTTGTTTTAACTGGTGCTCGTTTGCCTCACTGCCCAAAGTTTAGCGTTTACCCTCCTTTTACATCCCTGTATCCTTCATCTAGTGTCATGCATCTGTCCATCACTTTTTGTGGCCCTGAGCAAAATTCAAAGTGGGTTAATTTGTATTGGTTGAAAGCCTTAAGTTTCTCAGGCTTAGTCCCCAAAACAGTCAGCATTCCCAATGCTGCTGCAGATTACACCCATCTGCTCCAGATTATACCCATGCTGCTCCAGACAGAAAGCCCACATCACATCACACATCTCAGGCAAACTTCCCTATAAAACACAGAGGCATGAATGCATCTAAAGAAGCACCTGTGTAAAAAGACAAGCCATATCCCTTAGGCCTAGTTTCAGACGGCCCTTTGAAGGCCCGATATTTAAAATTAAACTTTTGGTTGCTTGTTCATTCGTTCAGTCTGATTGGATGGGCTATGTCATTCTGACATAAAATCAACAAACCAAAAAGATAAAAAAAAATCTCCAGGGTTGTGGAAATAGTCTTTTCAGCCCTAGCCCGCACATCAGGCCTTCCTCCAAGCCTGTAGTAATGTCCTACAATCTAGGGCCTAGCTTGTCAGCAGTATTGTAATCTCTGAAGATTAATCATTTTGGTCACACACTAAAACTGTGTAAAGCAGTGCAGCTGTTTGCAGTAATTATATTAATGTTTCAAACTTAATGTGGCGGGTGATGAATATGATGTTCTTTGGGGGATTCTTCCAATTCAGTGATTGTATTGTAGGTGATTGTATTGTAGGTCGAGAGATCACTGTGAAACGATGATCAAAGTAGTCATTCTTCTAAATTGTCTAATGGTCAACTTGTAAACAAAGTTTAACAAGTCATCAATTTGCTGGGGGACCCCTGGAACACCCACAAGGACCCCCTGGTGCTCCCCGGATCCCACGTTGAGAACCACTGTCCCGATTGTCCACAGTCTCATGGCATCTCACCTCTCTCCTTCACTGTCCACCAGTGTCCAAACACCTTGTCCATACAAAACAATATCAGCTGTTGCTCCACACGCCTAACATCTGTAATAGTGTGGCTATAAGGCTGACCACAACTAATCTTCCTGGATGCGTTGTTTTCCGCGCTCCTTTACTGGGCTCCATTGCGAGGGGGTGGCACCTCGTTATGTACGTCTCGCTCTGCACACATCTGTAGAAGGTCTTGGGCTCTTCTGATCTCGGGTAGAGTCCGTCCAGTTTGCGCGTGCAGAAGCCGTCGTAGGGATACACGATGGTGATGTTTTGGAAACAGCTGTGGCCCGGGGTTCTGCCGGTGGTGCCGGCGGTCTGGGACGGGTGCTGCTGTGTGGGCTGGGTGTGGTCAGGAGGGAGGGAGAGCGAGGTGGTGCTAGTGGGGGTGGGGAGATGGACAGCAGGAGTTGTTTGCTGTGGTATCCAGTCTGGGAAGAAATATATTGGGGACATAAATTAAGTGGAGTCTTACATTTCCAGTTTAGTTTGCATGATCGGATTCCCTTTAATTATGGAGTAATCATGTCTGTCAGTTGGGTATGTAAGTATGCAGAGTGAATCAGGTGATTCATGACTTGTTCCTGATTGAAGAAATGTCAAAGTTACAACTGACCCATGTTACCACTATCCCCAGTCTCCCCTACTTTAGCCTACAGGAGACAAAATGTAAACTTGTAGTTTTTATTTACATATAGTCTTAATACACTATAATGCATTATGAATCTCATTTGAGCATTGTGATATTGTGATATATTGTGATTTATTACCTTTTTTCAATTGCAAATGATGTCCCCAAAGGAAAAAACTTTGTCAACATCTGTTTTATCTAATGAGTTTCCAGGCTGTTCATCTCACTCAAATCATTTTTATTCCAGCAAAAGGGTTAGGGTTAGGGTAGCAAGCAGACAGACCGACCAACACTGTCATAAAAATGTCATAAATATTGCATGCACTTGACAATTCATATAATAAAATATTGTGATACTTTGCACTCGTGCGATATGATATTGCCACACAAAATGTTGCGATACTATGCTGTATCGATCCCCCCCCCCTAGTAGATTGGTGACCTATGTCTAATAATTGACCACACAATCAAACAATATTTGTTGGTATATTGTCAGGCTTCAGTCATACTATAGCTCCACTTAGTCATCATGACTATTGGATGAAGTGATTAATGTCAGGTGTGCTGCAGTCACAACAATGATCAGGCACACCTGATTAATCAGTTCATCCAATAGTGTAGGACAGGAAATAAAGAAGCTGTACTAATTTCAGGAAGTAAAGAAGTTGTGCATGTAGCCTATATGAGTGTTTTGGATTTGTTTTTATTTGGGTGTTAATATTCTGCCACGCCACTAGGGGGCAGTAACATATTGGTGATGGGTTACATCACACAAAATCAAGTATCAATACAGGTGTGTAGCCTCAGTGTGTTTGGAACGGGGAGATGAAACGGTTCTTACCGCTATCATCACTGGGTGATAAAACTAACAGAACTAAATGGCACAAAACATAGAATTAACAATGCACAATTACTACAACACTTCAAGAATTCGGCGGCAACAAGACGGAGCGAAGCAAGCGACTAATAACGAAGGTAGTTATGCGCGTCAAGGACACATTTTTAGCATTTCATTCACAACCGTGGCTATCTGCAAAGGGCTAATAAGACGAATCAGCGTGACGTCACTTGACACCCAGAAATGCGGAACCCCGCGGCAGTTAATAGTATGAGTTGTGCCAAACAAACATTAATATCTCAAAAACTATACATCACATCGCTTATATCTTGACATTCTGCGTGAGAGCAGAAGTAGCTCAAGAGTTTGATGTATAATATATTATACATGTCGTGTTAAAGTTGTGTGAACTGTCGCAGTTTTTAAAATGTAAACAGCCGGCTAGAGTGAGACAATCAAGCCTCGCGCCACTTCTCCATAGGGTTCCATTGCCGTTGCCACCCAGTGACGCAGTTTGTTTCCCAAAATGCTGCTCGGCTGATCCCTCGTATTAGTCACTACAATCAGGTTTGGATTTTTTGTTGGCAAGTCATGACATATTTATGATGTATGCTGTCTATAACTACAATATAAGACTGGGATGGTGACATTACCTTTATTGAGTTGGTTTCTTAGATGTGATATCAGTGGATATGTGCCCTGCCCACAGAACCGCCCAGAGAAGTCGTCCATATCCAGAGTCCACACAGCAGCGCCCCCTAGCTTCCTGCTCTTCAGGTAGCCCACCTATAAGATGCATTTGAGCAGTAACTCAGTCATATAACTTATTACCAATAGGATTTCAGTAATATTATACCAGTTACTTTTTCAAGTAACACAAGTTACACATTTAGTTACCTTTTTAAATCAAAGCACATATTGAAATAAAGATACCATAATTTCCTAATCAAATTTTGTGTTTTCATGCAAATAACCACTATAGATGACAATAAGAAAGGAAAAGGATAACATTTAGAATTTTGGACGGTTTACGCTGACTTCAAGACAGTTGAAATTATGTTTTTTCTGGATGTTCATGTCATTCTGCTACTGCTGTTATTTTGGTGAAAGTAATGCAAAAGTAGTGTAATAAGTAACGAGTTACTCTACACAGAGTAATATTGTAAAGTAACTTATTACTTTCAAATGAAAGTAACTAGTAATATGTAGTATATTACATTTTGAAAGTAACTTGCCCAACACTACCCCTTACACAAGAGGGGTCATATACCTTGGCATCATAGCTCTTCTGGTTGTCGAAGCCGACCCACTCACCGCCTTTGAAAGCGTAGGGAACTTTCTGACTATAAATCCACTGGACTGTGGCCCCTTTTAGGAAGGAGCAGGTCTAGAGAAGAAACAACAGACATCAATATATAGCAATATATATATATATAATTATAGCAATATACATCAAAAATATTCATGTAGCAGTACTAGTGGTAGTAGCACGTATAGCAGTACTAGTGGTAGTAGCACTAGTAGGAATGTGTTGATTTCGCTATTGATATGATTATGTTGATATCTCTATATATCAGTGGTTTTCAAAGTGGGAGGCGGGCCTCCCCAGGGGGTTTCAGGGGAGGCTGAAAGTGGAAAAAATATTAAATTAGTTATCAAAAGGAGGTCACATAGAATATCCTAAATGTGTGTGATTTGGTTAAAGAGATAGTTCAGAGATACAGTCGTTTTGGGGGAATTTTCCAGTTTTTCAGAAACAAATAAAATGCCTTCAGAGATACCTTTTTTATGTATTTGGTGTAGTCTGAAATCAAACAGCAATATCAGAGTGTCTATGATCCCACATGCATCCAGGAGTTGAGGGAGGGGGGGGGGGGGGGGGGGCACCTTTTTCCAAGCTTTGTTTGGGGGGAGGCCCACAGTCTCAGACTTTGAAAACCCCTGCTCTACATGGATAGACGTGCTCCCCAGCTCCCCGTTACCTCATAGTAGGACCAGAGCCCCATTTGCTGGGTGTAGGGCCCAGGCGTGGCAGGGCCACTGACTGGGACACCCAGGCCTGTGACTGGGGTCAAGAGGGTAAAGGAACGGCTATAGACGGGGAAGCCCAGCAACAGCTTCCCTGCTGGGGCTCCTCGGTCCAGCCAGTACTGCATCACATCATCCTGGAAGGCAAGAGAGGGAAGGGCCGTTACTGTTAGTGAGCTCATGTGTGACTCTGGGAGTTACTCTCTGCTGTCACGATATGATCTTACCACCTTGTCTCACTTTCAATTTAATGTGTGGCAAGATGGTAACATTAGTGGGCTTAATGAGCTAACTTTGGGCATAACTGACTGTTGGTTCTCATAGGAGTGGCACGCTACTTACAGCTAACCTACTATGGAGCAGGTTATGTTCAAGGCAAGCTATTGGATCCAAACAAGTAAAAAGCCAGTCAAGTAAAAAGTCTCTGGAAAGATGGTTTTCCATTTTCCATTCCATCCTAAAATATCAAAATACTGTATGCCCTGCCTGGAGTTCACATAGTGTGACAGATAGACAGCATCATTTGGGGTCAGTTCATGAATGAACTCATCAGTTTCAACTGAGGAATTGGAATTGGAGAGAGGGAGAGAGGGAGAGAGGGAGAGAGAGAGAGGGAGAGAGAGGGAGGGAGCGAGAGAGAGAGAGAGAGAGAGAGAGAGGAACAGAACAGGGATTGCATTGGGATGTAGGGAAGTCACTGCCCCCACATATCTGAGTGTTCTAAACGATCAATACGGAAAACCATGAAATGCTTCTTTTCAGGTGGTATTTGATACATAACATGTGATTGTAATGCATAGATTATGATTGAATGTGTTTTATTTGTTAAACCGTCTTTTATTTGACTTTATTTGATAATGTTTGATTTATAATGTTTAGCGAGTCAAGACAACCTCTCTCAGAAGTGGGGATTTAATTTAATTGAATGGAACTCAGTTCTATTTCCTGTTATTCCAATTCAGTTCCAATGATGTTTCCTTAGAGCTCAGTGCAATCAAACTCCAGGAACTACATTGGAATTTACCATGCAGTTCATGAATGGCGCCAACCCTGCAGGGCACCCCTCTGCAGGGCACCCCTCTGCAGGGCACCCCTCTGCTTTGCCCAATGATTTATTACATCAAATGTTTTCTTACTATGTTGCCATTGTTTTCAGTGGCGCGTGTTCCCCGGTACAGTGGACTGTGGTGGGCTGTCACTGCATCTTGACCACCAAGGAGGCTACAGGTCTTAACACTGATGAAGTCCAGGTACCTAGACACACGCATGCACACACACACACACGCACACACGCACACACATACACACACACACACACACACACACACACACACACACGCACACACGCACACACATACACACACACACACACACACACACACACACACAAAGAGGTGTTATTGGAGTAACGTGTGATCATCTAATGACAAGAGCATTAACCTTGTTAGTGAAAGCCTTACTTGGACATCCCAGCAATTTCATAGCCCATATCAATAACATGTGTTTGTGCTGCCACTGCTGCCGAGAGGATCAGCTGTGTTTTCCCACTTCTTTGACTCTCAGCTTCATAGGCCTCTGAAAGCTCCTACAAGTCCAAAAAATACAAATAGATACATATTGATGTGACATCAAAACTGTGGACTTATAGCTTTTCCCCCAGTGGCACCCTTGATTTTTTTGGCCACCCACTTGATATTATTATTATTATTATTATTATTATTATTATTATTATTATTATTATTATTATTATTATTTATTTATTTATTTATTTATTTATGCTGGCTGAATAATCATACAATTTCTATCCTTGCCAAGGGCCAGCCACCATTGATTTTACTTTTTTTGGCCACCCTTGATTTCTCTTTGCTCTGCCATTGTAAATCTCCATCTCCACTTTTGAAGCATTTTCTGAAAATTGTTTAAAAAAAAACACATTTTCGCTTCAAAAAGTCATAAAAGTGGTCCTCGTTTGTGAAGATGATCCTGCTGAACACACATTTCAACTCCCATAAACGTTTGCTAACCACAGACCTTATTTCATGCATTTAACCGACATCTAAGATCCCATTGCCTTTTCCCCTTACGAACCAACATGGACTTGCTTCTTCCCACTCGTTCCTGCGGTGCTCTTTTGGCTATAAGCCATCTATTTTGGCATTGTGTGTGATGTGGGGTGGCACATTGTGTGTGATGTGGGGTGGCACATTGTGTGTGATGTGGGGTGGCACATTGTGTGTGATGTGGGGTGGCACATTGTGTGTGATGTGGGGTGGCACATTGTGTGTGATGTGGGGTGGCACATTGTGTGTGATGTGGGGTGGCACATTGTGTGTGATGTGGGGTGGCACATTGTGTGTGATGTGGGGTGGCACATTGTGTGTGATGTGGAGTGGCATGGTGCATTGTGTGTGATGTGGGGTGGCATGGTGCAAGTTGCAACATAGCTGAGAATTGACATTGATTTTTTTGTCCTTCTGGTGCCCCCCAAGTACACAACTCAAACTCCGCCCATTTCTCTGGTTTCCCGAGGATACAATCAACTCTACACTACAACACCATGCAAAATACAATCAACTCTACACTACAACACCATGCAAAAAGACATGCAAGAAAATCTGTTATTCAGTGCTGTTCTGTTCCCCTCCCATCTTTCTTCTGATGTCTCAGTCCTTCAGTCGTTGTGGCTTTATGAGTCAGATTGACAGGATGACAATAGAATGAAAGCAAGTGTCCAAGTGTTGAACATCATGTTTCATGGAAGCTGCCTGGTGTGACAAAGATAACAGGCCGCTCAATCGAGAAGAGCCCAAACCTTTCCGCTGAGACAAAGGAGGGTGGGCCTCTGTACGGCTGCCTTAGGCGCCGCACTATGAAAATAATTACCTGAAATTCTCTTTTAACTAGCTAATGTTGGATTTAGTTACAGAGAGGCTACAGCACCTTGCAGAGCAGCGTGAACCTCTTCTCTTTTAACTAGCTAACATTAGATTTAGTTACAGAGAGGCTACAGCACCTTGCAGAGCAGCGTGAACCTCTTCTCTTTTAACTAGCTAACATTAGATTTAGTTACAGAGAGGCTACAGCACCTTGCAGAGCAGCGTGAACCTCTTCTCTTTTAACTAGCTAACATTAGATTTAGTTACAGAGAGGCTACAGCACCTTGCAGAGCAGAGTGAACCTCTTCTCTTTTAACTAGCTAACATTAGATTTAGTTACAGAGAGGCTACAGCACCTTGCAGAGCAGAGTGAACCTCTTCTCTTTTAACACGTTCACTGCCAATGGCGAGTTGACTCGTCAAAAACAATCCAACGGTTGACTGCCAATGACGAGTTGAGACGTCAAAAGGTGCTACGTGGATCAATGCCCCCCACGTCTCCTATAAAAATATTGGAGCTACCGAACGTGTACAACCCATTCCACCGACCCACTAAGTGGCGACAGTGCTCTCCATTCCAGAGGAAGGCAAGCAAAAAGCAGTGTGAGGAAGCCATTCTCATGAAAATGGATTGGCGAAAACGTTTTCGCGCTTGGGAGCTGGCGGTGGGGTTTTGCAAATTTGCATAATAGATTACGGGTGGAACACACTTTGAAACACGCAGCATAAATAAGACCAGAATCGCAAAAGCTTCATCAAAGCTCTCAGAACCCCGCCACGGGGTCCTGAGAGCTTTGATGAAGCTGCTGTGCCGCCAGCAGACAGGCACAGCAGCAGCAAAGCAGTGAGCCTGGTGACGCGAGGTTACAGCAGCAGCAGCAACGAGCTTGTGACACGCCCGCTGCAGCCAAGAAGAACACACACGGAGGGAGGAGTTTGAAGGAGAGGGGTGTTTCCTGCTGTTATGGAGGAAATTACTGTTCAAAACTATTGTTTAGATGTCTGACGTCTTACTGATGCCAAAAATGAATGGTTAAAGTGACTGTTCTATCGAATTTCACAAAAAGCCGTTTATCTCAGAATAAATTTCCAGACGCTGAAACCATGCTGTATTCAACTGCTAATGCTTACATAACTACTAACTCTACAAACTAACTCTTTTAGACAGAGAAAGCACACATTCTATTAGTTCTTTTGAGATATTGTGTGTTCACAAAATCCTAACAGAAACGAATCCTCGGCTCTTGAAAGATGAGCCAGAATCCTCAAAAAAACCCTCTGGCAGAAGCTAACTACAGTATTGAAAAACGGCTGGCAGTGAATGTGTTAACTAGCTAACGTTAGATTTAGTTACAGAGAGGCTACAGCACCTTGCAGAGCAGAGTGAACCTCTTCTCTTTTAACTAGCTAACATTAGATTTAGTTACAGAGAGGCTACAGCACCTTGCAGAGCAGAGTGAACCTCTTCTCTTTTAACTAGCTAATGTTAGATTTAGTTACAGAGAGGCTACAGCACCTTGCAGAGCAGAGTGAACCTCTTCTCCTTCAACTAGCTAATGTTAGATTATTTAGTTACAGAGAGGCTACAGCACCTTGCAGAGCAGAGTGAACCTCTTCTCTTTTAACTAGCCAGCGTTAGATTTAGTTACAGAGAGGCTACAGCACCTTGCAGAGCAGAGTGAACCTCTTCTCTTTTAACTAGCTAACATTAGATTTAGTTACAGAGAGGCTACAGCACCTTGCAGAGCAGAGTGAACCTCTTCTCTTTTAACTAGCTAACATTAGATTTAGTTACAGAGAGGCTACAGCACCTTGCAGAGCAGAGTGAACCTCTTCTCTTTTAACTAGCTAACGTTAGATTTAGTTACAGAGAGGCTACAGCACCTTGCAGAGCAGAGTGAACCTCTTCTATTTTAACTAGCTAATGTTAGATTTAGTTACAGAGAGGCTACAGCACCTTGCAGAGCAGAGTGAACCTCTTCTCTTTTAACTAGCTAACATTAGATTTAGTTACAGAGAGGCTACAGCACCTTGCAGAGCAGAGTGAACCTCTTCTCTTTTAACTAGCCAGCGTTAGATTTAGTTACAGAGAGGCTACAGCACCTTGCAGAGCAGAGTGAACCTCTTCTCTTTTAACTAGCCAGTGTTAGATTTAGTTACAGAGAGGCTACAGCACCTTGCAGAGCAGAGTGAACCTCTTCTCTTTTAACTAGCTAACGTTAGATTTAGTTACAGAGAGGCTACAGCACCTTGCAGAGCAGAGTGAACCTCTTCTATTTTAACTAGCTAATGTTAGATTTAGTTACAGAGAGGCTACAGCACCTTGCAGAGCAGAGTGAACCTCTTCTCTTTTAACTAGCTAACATTAGATTTAGTTACAGAGAGGCTACAGCACCTTGCAGAGCAGAGTGAACCTCTTCTCTTTTAACTAGCTAACATTAGATTTAGTTACAGAGAGGCTACAGCACCTTGCAGAGCAGAGTGAACCTCTTCTCTTTTAACTAGCCAGCGTTAGATTTAGTTACAGAGAGGCTACAGCACCTTGCAGAGCAGAGTGAACCTCTTCTCTTTTAACTAGCCAGCATTAGATTTAGTTACAGAGAGGCTACAGCACCTTGCAGAGCAGAGTGAACCTCTTCTCTTTTAACTAGCCAGTGTTAGATTTAGTTACAGAGAGGCTACAGCACCTTGCAGAGCAGAGTGAACCTCTTCTCTTTTAACTAGCTAACATTAGATTTAGTTACAGAGAGGCTACAGCACCTTGCAGAGCAGAGTGAACCTCTTCTCTTTTAACTAGCCAGCGTTAGATTTAGTTACAGAGAGGCTACAGCACCTTGCAGAGCAGCGTGAACCTCTTCTTGTCCTCTGGAGGACTTCCATAAGATCCAGGGTATTCCCAGTCCAGATCCAGACCATCAAATCCATGAGTGTTCAGGAAGTTAATTGATGACTGGATAAATGTCTGACGGCTTGCTGCACTGGACACCATGATGGAGAACCTAAGTAATGGGACAATAGTTTGATCAGAGGTGGATCTGATTTTTAATACAAGGCTAATATATATTGACAAACAATGCATCGGAATAATCCTAACTTATAATTGCAAACCAATGTATTTAACAAAATAATACGACTTTATTGCCATCACAAGATGGAAGACTTTCATAACGAGTTATCAACAGAGATTAGACTCACTGGGATCCAGCATGGCTGCCCTCTCTGACCGACAGTAAAGTCTTCAGCCTTGAGTTTCTGCTCAGGGGTTACATGCATGTGATTAAGAGAGAAATAAAATGATTGATTGCTTGATTGGTTGACTATTTATAGACTATATATTCAAGACTACATCTCCACGCGACACATTCCATGTGGATGGGAGCTGATCCCCATGGGAGCAGCGGATTATTCTTTAACTCATTGCCGTGATTGTACTGTACGTCAACCCATCTTTTCACCGCCATGCACTAGATGGCGCTCTTGCCCACCTTATGAAAATCACTGAAAATTATCAGAAACCTTGAGTTAAGAGTTAAGACACATCACATCACCTGTGGTGAGGCCGCGCACTGATTAGCCCGAGGCTATAAAGGTACCATGCAGGTGCAGCCTGCCTTCACAATGTATATCCATCGGACACGTGCCCACAGGGCGACCCAACGAGAGCCCAGTCTGGGTCTGTAACAGACAGAGTCCGTCGCCCTGTAGTGTCCTGTGTGGTACCTTTATAGCCTCGGGCTAATCAGTGCGCGGCCTCACCACAGGTGATGTGATGTGTCTTAAAGAGTAATCCACATCACAGGTGATGTGATGTGGATTACAGAGTAATAATCCACATCGGCTGCTCCCATGGGGATCAGCTCCTGTCCCATTTGTACGGTGGAGAGATAGTCTCTCCACTCAGATAACCTGGGTTACAACCATTCATAAAACACCATGTACACTATAGGCCAGTAGTTCCCAAACTTGGGTATGCGTACCCCTAGGGTACATGGAGGTACTATAGGGGGTACTTGAGAGAAAGGGGAAAATGGAAAAATGTAATAATAATTCATGAAAATAAAGGAAACTTTAAAATACATCTGCTCAGGATGCACTAAATACAACTCTTTTTTATAATGTTATATTCTTGAAAAGGTGGGCTATCATTCAATCATTACATCCTATGCTATAGCTTTCAATCATTACATCCTATGCTATAGCTTTCTCTTGCAGTTTTCTAAGCAACATGTTGTAATTGGGTAAAGGGGGGGCAGTTGGATTCAGAAATCAGGGAAAGTGGTACTGAAGCCAAACAAGTTTGAGAAACACTGCTGGATGCAACATTTAGAACTTGACATTTTGAGCATTTGATTCTCACCTCTTCTTGAGCTCATTGAGTGATTTGTAGAGAGTTTTCTCATCGGAAGCATATTCAGTGATCTCGTTGGCGTGGCTGATGATGGCGAAGGCATAGACCAGGTGGGTGCATAAGTAAGGGTCCACATTTTGTGGCAGGAATTTTCCTACTCCAGTTCTGTACGTCGACCAGTTGGTGAAATAACAAACTAGCTTGGTTGTGGTTGCTGGGTTGAAGAAAACAATGTATAGTTTTGTTAAGTGAAACATCACCTCCCAATATTGCCCTCTGTATGTAACCAGATAGGAAGGTATGTTACTCACCGATCTGAATGAAGAGTTGCAGAGCCACTGTAGGAGGCAGAATTCACATTCAATTTCAATTCATGCATTTCAAATTGCATAAATATATATATATATATATATATATATATATATATATATATATATATATATATATATATATATATATATTTATTATATATATATAATATATATATATATATAATATATATATAATGTATGTATATATATATATATATATATATATATATATATATATATATATATATATAATGTGCACAACAACACAAGATTTATTTTACTTTTTTTTGCAAAAAGTAGCTCAATAGACTAATGGAAAGATAACACATTCTCACCAATAATGCTGGCTATTCCTGCGTTCATCTCAGTCGTCTTTGCTTGCTTCTCAATTTGAGCTGTGTAAATAAGGAAAGTCCCATGGTGTGGCAGCTCACGCTGTGGCAGAGAGACACTGTGTAAATAAGGAAAGTCCCACGGTGTGGCAGAGAGACAGAATGGATACCTGGAGTAACGTCACTCCAGCGCGCGCTCTCACATTACTACCAGTCACGGTATTGCAATGGCTGCCACATTCACCTAGCATCCCTCATAATACACCTGTTCTCTGGAGAGACGCGCCACGAGTGGGATGTATTGGACAGCGTCTGGGTGTGGGTGTGATGGTGTATTGGACAGCGTCTGGGTGTGGGTGTGATGGTGTATTGGACAGTGTCTGGGTGTGGGTGTGATGGCCTTTGTTGGACAGCGCATATCGGATGTAGAAGTTATGTAAACAACCCTAAACCGTCAAAAGAGTTGACATTTAGGAAGAAATGGTATACAAGTAGATACGAAGAGGTTTCATTTCTATTTTCAGACTCAAAATGAAATGACGATGCTGTTTACGATGCCGTTTTCTTTTTTGACTATTTCATGCATCTTTAAAGCATCAGTCCATTGTTTTGAAGCATTCAATATATTTGTAATATTTGTAACAGCCACTTATGCATAGACATTCTTATGTTAAATCATTCTCAAATCTTTATGGCCGTCCCCCATAACAGGATGGGACTGGAGCAGACTGCTATTCTTCTTTATTTTGTCCATGGAAACAAGAGTGACCCATTTTATTTTCACCTGGAGCACGTTGTGACACTGAAGCCATATATGAAACGCAACACCTGTGCTGAACCTGTATCTTTTAATATCCATCAGCGTAACAGTGATATGCTGTTAGTGACATAGTGCTTGACAGACATACGCAGGCAAACAAAAAGGAGATGTTATACTAAACTGTCATCCTTTCACCTCAAGGATACAGTTGCAGGACTAACCAGCAAAAACAGGGTGGATGCTGCTGATGGAGGATGAATGGGAAAACAGCTATTGTTCATTCTCGCATTTTGATAGTTTTGATCTTATTCCCCATTCTGTTAGTAAAGGGGAATTGTTGTTGGAATCTTGTAAATTTAACTCGGTTCAATACAAAATGCCAAAACATAGTCATTCAAATGTCCTACACTGACATCATGAGGAGGTCAGTGAATATCTAGGAGCCTAGGAGCGCTGCTTGTCCTTGTCTTGTGCTTGGTGTTTGTCACTTTAGGCTGAATACTTCTCACACCCTACTCACACTCTTTGTTGTGTGTTGACAATGTGAATCCCTTAAAGTCCCACAAACCTCTATGGGACACTGCTACATTGTGGTGAGAGGCACTGCTGGAGCCAAAGCCATGTCCAAACATGAATTGGATTCTCATGCTTAAATAAACTCAACATGGAAGTTGACCCCATGTGACTTAGAACGGAGCAGAGGATATGTTTGGAAACAAAAAGCCCAGCCAGTTGCAGGGAAGAAACTTTCCCAAAATGTATGATATTTTATTAACCGTGAATGTAGGGATAGGTATCATTTTGTATTTTTTCTGATAGATACCGGTGCTAAAATGATACTTTTAAAACAGTACCGGTGCCTAAACGGTGCCTGAACTGATACTTTTACAAATTTAAAGTGTTTTTTTTTAATTGAAAGAGTATTTCAAGCAGAGGGCGGATGTTTCACTCAGCAGTTCGGGCATGGTACCTAAATCTGCATTGCAATTGGGTACAGGTAGTACCGTACTGGTTGTAAAGGTATAATTTACCATAGTGGTACCAGGTTTTGGTACCCAAGCCTACCTGAAAGCCATTATTTATGACCACGCAAGTAAATCCTGAGCCCGTTGGTGATCAAAAGTTTTAAATCCAAGCTAAAATTAATATTTCTGAAAAAGAAAAGAAAATATTGTAGATAATTGATCACTTAGATTAATTTCCCCCCCAGTTGTCTGTCCTATATGAACATAGATATCAGCATGAAATAATCTCCACACACAAGTCATTTGACATTTGATTTTTCACATCATATTTTGAAGAAGTGCAAAATGAAGAACAGTACAAATGTTTTGCATCAAGCATTGGTTGGCTGTTGCACCCTCAGCTAGCGGGTGTAGTTCAGTCGAAAGAAAATAAATTAGTTCCATGAAACTGCTCACAAGGTCTGTGGATTATCTTTAGTTACCGGGTCATGATTTCTGGAAAGAGACATTGCATTGTATTGGAGAGAGCAGACATCTCTATGGCCGATATCTCCAAAACACTGCAACTCACACCAAAACAATCTAGATGGATAAATACTGTATAGAACTACAGATAAATATACAGTATGATTTTGGGGTGAACTGTCCCTTTAAAATGATGGTTTGAAAGACTGAGGGAAAGACAACATCAAAAGGGAAACTGGACAGATGTGAAGAGTCCATATGACCACATGATGTCCACCCATTGGTTTGGAATGAAGAGAGAAGCAATGCTTAATCAGTTGTTTACTAGAAAGCAGTTAATGGAGAAGTTCACAGAGAGGTTATTAGAGGTTATTCACACAAAGTATTAGTTGGTATTCTGTGCATGCTGTTAAACATATTGTTTGGTCACCAGAGCCTGAAAGTAAGACAAAACAGGATGTAAGGTGAAAGAAGAGATAGAGAAAATGAACCAGGTTTTCTAGCTTTTCTTGTTGTATTTCTGTATCACACAGTTTTGTAGACTGTTGTTGGTTGTTTGTGTTGTTGATTTAGTCCAGTGGTTCCCAACAAGGGAATTGGACAGTGGTTGAAAATGCAAATGTCCACGGGGGGAAATATCATGAAAGTGACAACATGTTCTTTTGATCAGTTAAAGCAGAATTTGATATAAAAAAGGCTGCAGCAATATTTTTTTCTCAACAAAGGTTTAAAAAAAAAAGGTGAGCAAACCTAATTACGAATCTACAATTTTTCTTTTTTTTCTTTTCATACAGCAGAGTTCTTTATTCCCATATATCTTTTAGCACCAGATTATTACTTGATACAACAATTATATTTGTCAGATGTTGCGTGGCATGTTCCAGGTCGTTGCTCAGGGCCAGACGCAGCACTTGCAGCTGTCATCAAAGACGGAGCCAGGTCCACAGGGCCTCAGATAGGTGACACCAGCAGCACACATGTAGAAGGTGGTCCTGTCGTCTGGGTTGGCGTACAAGCCGTCTGGTTTGCCGTTGCAGAAGCCAGGCCCTGGAGCATGGGTGGTGGTGGTGGTGGTTGGGGCGGTGGTGCTAGCGCCGGGCTTGGGGGTGGTGGTAGGGGGCAGCGGGGGCAGCTCTAGATGGAGAAAAGAGTGGAAAGGAAGATGAGCTTTACATTGTGGCCTATGAGAGGAAGGCCCCTGGATTGGGATTCGCTTTGCCCAAGTGAAGTAGTGGATCGAAACTTAAAGGTCCTATCCGTAAGTTCTATCTATTACTGACACCGGTGGCCGTTAGAGTAACTGCAGGCAGCGTGTGAACGAGCTGGTGCGCGGGCACCATACTCGCATGCGCACAAGCAGCTGCCTGGCAACAGCAGACTGTGTTGCTTGCTTTGTAACGTTAACTCATAAAAGTCACTTGAAAACGGCAACCTGGACAATTTATCAGTCAGACCAGCCTTGAGATGCCCAGGAAGGATTCTGGATGAATTATCGGACGTTATTGTGGTATGTTTGGCCGTGTTTTGGCTTACATTGGCTGCGGGGAAATGGATAGGATATTCACGTTACCGTGAGCCAGGAACTACCCTGCTTCCCCTGTATGTATGGTACCGTGTAATGCCTGGGGTTGACCAAACTGAACAATGTTCCATAAGCATAACAGTAGTAACGTTAGGCATATTTACGACTGTTACATTCATTATCCACACAAGACGGTAACGTTATTAGTGGAGCTGGGTGGTCATTTCTATAAATCTAAATCTGTAAATAAATATTAGTTAGCCGTGATTAGCATCAAGCTAAGGTTATAATAATGGGCAGACTCACCACCGCAGCTAACTGCAGTCAGTCAAACAATGTTCCATGACCATAAGCACAACGGTAGTACGTTAGCATTAGACATATTTGCGACTGTTGCATTACTCCACACAAGATGACGGTAACGTTATTAGTGGAGCTGGTAGTATTCTATATAGCGAGCGAACCCCTATCCTGCAAAATCCTGCAATATCTCTGCAATGGGTGAACGCAGAAAGACGCGTCTGGGCTCATTTTTTAAGTTACGGAACGGCACATTCACTCATTGGTAATAGAAAACACTTTGTGAATGTTTATTTTCCGGCCAAACTTACTGTTTCCTAAACAGCAGTGAGCTGAAGCTGAACTGAAGTTCACACAATTTTCAAACTAAAATTGGAAGGAACATTTTCTCAAAGACTTACCAATATTAAGAAGTGTGCGGAGATGTGAGAGCAGAGGGTGGCTGCCCTCTCCACAGAACTGTCCAGCAAAGTCATCCAGATCCAGCGCCCACACAAAGGCACCGCCGAACTTCTGCTCCTGCAGGTAGCGGACCTATGTCGTGGAAACAGATCCAGAATGATACATCTGTGCCGTGGATCTGATCTGGATGTGTGGAAAATATGGTGTTGCTGTGCCACCTACCTTGATCTCATAGCTCTCCCTGGTATCGAATCCTACCCACTCACTGTTCTTGGTGGCGTAGGGAACCTTCTGGTCTTCAATCCACTGAATGGTTGTGCCCTTCACCCAAGTGCAGATCTAATAAAATGCAATGAAAAAAGTAAACCGAGAACAATTTATCCATACTTTACATATCAGGTTGATTCATCATCAATTGTACTGGACCAGTTATGTTTGATTATCTCTAGACGTTACCTCATAGTAGGACCAGAAACCAGCTTCACGTGTGTATGGTCCAGCTGATGCAGCGCCACTAACTGGGGCTCCAACACCAGTTTCTGATGATGACAGACGGAAGGTACGACCGTACGCAGCAAAACCCATCCTCAGCTTCTCCAGTGGGGCGCCGTTGTCTCTCCAGTACTTCATGGCATAGTCCTTAAGAAGAATCAACAGATAAAATGGTTGTAATTGAGGTTCAAATGCAAGATATCATAGAAAATAAATGATATGCCTATTGTGATCAGGTTTTACACATAATATATGAAACATGTAAGACACAGATGTACCAATTCCATATCTTCATCTCATGCTTCTTCCCCTATTGGTTTAGTAGACTGGTATTTATCCTTACAGTGTTGAAGTAGATAAGGTCACCATGGTCCTCGGACCCACGATACAGCGGGCTGTTGTGTCCGGTGAATGGATCCCAGGCTCCATGGAAATCATAGGTCATCACATTGATGAAGTCCAGATATCTGGAGACGCATGAAAACACAGGCCGCATTCACATCAAGCATGTTTGGAGCACTTTGTATGAACACTAAGATGCCTGATAATGCAGGTCTCTGCTGTCTCTGCAGTGCGGTTCGTTATTGAGAACGTAATCCGGACCAGTAACAGGAAACATTATGGGTATATGGAGACGAATGTTGACATTATGATACTATGATAGCCAAAAGTTCCTCATGCTTGGAGTTGGAAAACCTATAGCAACATTAAGTCTGGATTGATGCTCATACAGTATTCAACTATTTCTTCATGTGTTCTCAACTACTATGAACACCAGAGAAGAAGACTGTAGACAAGTCCATCAGGCTTAGCTGAAGTTAGCTTCACAGACTTCAAACTTTACAGCCATGGTGCAGACCAAAGAAAACAAACTGTAAGAGTGATTGCACCCACCCATACACACAATATCATTTGTTTTGATGATTTACATTCCTCGCTTAAGAAATAGCCATTTCCAAAAGACTCACTTGGCAATCTCAGCGATTTCATAGCCAGCGTCAATGGTTCCCTTTCCTGCAGACACTGCAGCAGTCAGCATGAGCTGGGTGTTGCCAGTGGCTGCAGCCTCAGCTTCATAGGCAGCAACGAGCTCCTGTAGGTGCACACCACAGTTGATAAGACACCTTCTAGTCCACTCAAAGGATAGTTTGGTCTTCATTCAACATGAGATTTAAAGGTAAATGCTCCACCTTGCAGAGGAGAGTGAATCTCTGCTTGTCCTCTGGTGGACTACCACGAGATCCAGGATACTCCCAGTCCAGATCCAGACCATCAAATCCAAAATGCCTCAGGAATTTGATACTAGACTGGGCGAACTTCTGACGGTTGGCTGCATTGGCCACTGTTCTGGAGAACCTGGAGGAATTAAAATCAGTTGTAATAAGACCCACATAAGTGGGGTAAGTTCACAAAAACTGGAAAATATAATCTTTTTTTTTTGCGGCGAGCAAATCAGGGATATTGACACCACTTGAATACTCACTGGCCTGAACCAAAGGTCCATCCGCCAACGCCCAGCAGAGTCTTTAGATGAGGATTCCTAAACACAGAAGAGATTATTAAAGATGATTGCCTTTTCTCTGTCGCACTAAATGTTTCTATGCCTGGTAGAATATCACATTTTAAAATGTACTCTAAGATAGTGCTGTTATCATAACTGAAATCTTAGCTCCCTATTCACCTTATTCTTTGCCCATATAAGGACGCTTCTGCATGACGTCATTTCATAATCGTCTTTCCGGTTTTAAACACGGAAGTAGAGTACGCCTCCCACAGTCATTTAGACTTGCCAAAAAGCTGTTTTCAAGCTAAAAAAACCCCAAACTGTTTTAAAGTTTTAATATTTGTCAGGTGAGAACGTAACATATATGTGACCAGTTTATCAGAATAACGCCTATTGGAAATATTTAATGAGCAGCGAGGACCGGGAGCGCTGACTGTGCTGACACCGGTCGGACTGTCAAACCCTACTGTAGTTAGGCTACTTGCAGTGAGAAAACACTGTCGACGTGCTTTTGTAACTAACGTTAAATGCCGACCGGGTACAGCCATCGGCTCCTCGCAGCAGGTGGAGTTACATTATGAACATGTAACTGAAGTTGGCCGCAGTGTGGCTTAATTCTGAATGTTGCCAAACTTCATTCATACTGATGTTTTATTTTGAAAATGGCCGCCAACTAGCGCTGAACCGGAAGAACAAATACGTTGCGTCGAACGCGGAAGAGAGAAAAAGTGGGCGTGGTGAATAAGGTGAATAGGCCACTTACCTGTCCTTCAGGCTATTGAAGGACTTGTAGAGGACGTCATCATTCCACTCAAAGGTGATCACCTCATGGTTGCTGTTGATCATGGCAAAGGCGTAAATCAGGGTGGTGCATATGTAGGGGTCGACATTTTGGGGCATGTACTTCCCTTGGCCAGGTCTGTACTGGGACCAGTTGGTGAAGTAGCATATCATCTGGTGTGGTTTGGTAAGGGCTGCCGGAACTGGGGTTGCTGTGTTGTTGGGAACAATCACATGTTGGGTCATTTATGTGTCAGAGATCTACTTTAACATAGTGCAGCTGCTACAGCAACATGGTCTTCATCAGCCAGATTCAGCCAGGGCAACCATGAAGTGGTTCCTCCCTAGCGCAGTAATATGAAACGTAAACATTGTCATTGTTTGATAAAATGGTAAAAGTCGTTTTTATGCAAATCAATGCTGTTATTATTAAGATGTATATAATTTATCCAATGTAAATTTGTTTTTAGAAAATCCAATTGTGATTTGTCAAATGCCAGTCATTTCAATATTAACAGGCCGATTATTTAGCAGTAAAGAAGATCACATTCTAATAAACTGATGATTAATTTAATCAGTTGATCATTAATTAGATCTATATGCCATCATCACCATGAAGGGACTGCGCACAAGTTGTACTTGTTTTTATCGAGTTAATGATTCATGTCGATTCAAGTAGAAAAAATAAGGTATGTTCAAATATGACAAATATGAAGAGGTTGCATGACTTGCATGCTTGGACATTGTTGGCAATCCATAACTACAACTGAAAGCTACAATACTGATGTTATTAAAGCATCACTTACCCAGCTGGCATAATACTACCAGGCACAGGCCTATGGAGAGAGAGAGAGAGAGACTTGACAAACTCAGAAACTGGTTGTAGATTCAAGATTCAAGATTTTTATTGTCACTCCGTAGTACAAGTATCACGTGTGAAATTCTTAATAACAGGGCATATAGGTGCAGGAAAACAAGAGAAGCAACAAGCAATAGGGCAGTAAAGCAATAAGACTAGGGCTGGGTTCAAAAAATCGATTCTCCGATTTTTAATCGATTTTCATTTTAATCCTCGATTATTGATTCATATGTCCAGAGATCGTTTTTTTTTTTTTTTTTACTAAACAGGCTAAAATATTGTGCTGTGTGTGGTAGTTGAAACATAGTTTCAAGTTGACGTTTAATTATGTTTGTAGTTTAAACAAAAACATAAATACTGTAGGCTACATGAATGGAAATGTTTGATCATTATTAATATCTACTTTTAGAAATTATATAGGCTGAAATCAAATCACTGTGCATAATTGTGAAAGTGTCTTTATTGACAGATGAAAAGGCTGTTATTTACCCTTTGTCACCACGTGGTGAGTAAATATATGTGTAACTAAAACCATTAAAATTGACAACAGGTCTGCAACTTTTTTTTTCCATGTATCTACTTGGCTGGTTGGAAACCCCTGTGTTACATAACTGGACAGTCATGTAATTCAGGGTACAGCTCAAAAACCACGTTTTGGTATCACTAACCAAATCAATATTGAAAATTGATCGAATCGGAATCGAATCGAATCGAATCGAAATTAATCGATTCGCAACCTTGTGAATCGGAATCGAATCGATTCTTGAAATTTGAACCAATACCCAGCTCTAAATAAGACATGTCAAAAACAGTGACATATTCACTGCACATAGGTGCAAATGGCATGGACATACTTTAAACATAATTAAACATAATTAACATTCTGTTTGCACAGGTGCAAATAGCATAGACCTAATTAAACATACAATTAACATTAGACATACGTAATGGTAGCAGCTATAGTACTGCTACTGTAATAGAGCCACTCTGAAGATGGTTAAATTCTGTACTGGTTTTCAGAAGATGAGTAACATCAAAGTTATAGTAATGATGAGTAACAAACCTGCAAGAATGGTGAGCTTGGTCATCCTGATCTGTAGGAAATCCCACACAGCCGCAGATCTCAACACTGAAGGTTTAGCTTTTTACTCTTAACACATAGATGAAGAAGAATGTTTCAACATGAGAAGCGGAATCCTATAGAATACAGACAGATTTTTCTGTAATATTTGAATCAGATTTCTTCAACATGCAAAATGAACCAATATTTAAATTGGTTTAAGCAAACACGGACTACGGTACTTGACCCATAAAGACACTTTACATAATGGTTCAGTACAGATATAAACATCCAGTTCTATTATTTTAATTAATAAAGAAATGGTAATAAGCTTACCTCGGGATTTCACCAGATTCAGAGGGATCAGAACAGTGAGCAACAGTAATAACCTGCTTTTTATACTGTTTTTATGAGGTGGGTTGGATCAGATTAAACATTATTGGGTCATATTATTTTGCTAAGATATGATGTACTGTAAACCAGAAGGTTTTCTTTATGGCTGTCCAGTTTTAGCCGCTGTTGAGGCTGCTGGTGAGATTCTTTTCTTCCTGGTAGGATAGAATTAAGTTTGAATTCATCTGTTTGAATCAGCACCATCATCATCATTCATGTCAATCTTTTTCTCAATAAAGATATAAAGAAGCTTATTGATGATGAACTAAAGAATTTGATCTAGAACCATATAAGTTCGAGGATGAGTGTCAAGCTGTGAATCAGTGGACTCAGATGTTTTAGATGCTGTACATACCGGTAGTTTGAGATATGGAAACCAAGCCGAGCCAGGGAGATAAAATATGTTTCTTCAAGGTCTTGGAATGAACAAAATCCATTCAGGTCAAACTGTATATGTCATTCAGAATTACAAGAACAAACAAAGGGCATGGAGCCTGTTAGTAAGAGGATGAAAGTGACATGCGATTGACAGCTACAGTATTATTAATACAGTATGGTACTGTAGTATTAACCTGACATCAGACATCACTGCTGTCTTTGGTTTCATATTTATGAACATTTATGTAAGATCTTGGCAAGTTTCCATTTAGATGGAAAAGTAGCGTGCACCGTCAAGTGATACCAATTACAGAATGCTAATAACCAGAGATGGCCACTTGAGACTTGATGACTTGGACTCGAGTCGACTTGAGTCCCTGTTTTGATGACTTGCGACTTGACTTGGCAAATAAATAAATTACTTAAGACTTAGGCTTCTTGGACCTGGAAGTTAAAGAGTCGAGACTTGACTTGACTTGAGACGGGATGACTTGGACGACTTGTTTGTGTTCGTTAGTTTAAATAGATAAATACTGTAAGTTTAAGTTATTTGTTTTTGTTTGATTACATTGTAGTCTGGCTGTCAGTATTTCACTGTTTAAAACTGATGTGGAGGATTTTCTTTATTGAGAAAAAAATAAAGAAAAAAATAAGCTTTTATAGTTATTTGATTTTTGTTTGATTACATTTATTTAACTGAATATCAATAATTATAATACAATTTCAATTCATTGTCATACTTTTTGAACAGGTTAGATAAATTGTCCAATAATATCACTGTTAGCCATGTACTAGTCTCGCTGGCCAGCCTCCTCTCCCTTTCGTCCGAGGAGTCTGGCGCCGCATGTCTCCATAGTGGGATTGCGACAGTGCCCTTGGAAAATAGTTTCCAACAATCCAATTTGCCGTTTTCAGCGTGTAGCAACGAGCTAGCATGTAGTTTTCTGCCGTTAGCTTGCTAGCTAGTTAGCGTTGTTGTTTTCACTGAGGCGGCAGGGCACTGTTTACAGCGACACACAGGGAGGAGGGAGCGGAAGCCGCTTTGATTGACATGGTCGGAGCCAATGAAAAAGCTTGTAATAAGCCGGGAGCGGACATCCGGCTGTTACACAGCTTTTCACGTAGCTTGCCGACAGATTTTCGATGCAAGTCGAAAGTCTGTCTCGAGAGATTAGCCATGTACTAATACCTTGTCTTTGGTCCCATGTCTGCTAATAACGCTAACACTACTTCTATATAGGCCTATAGCAATATTAACAGCAAATAATAATAATAATAATTACAATAATACTGAAGGCAGAAAGTGATCGTTGTTGGACATTGCATAGTTTCCACTGTAATCAAACAATGCAAATACTTCCAACATTTTAAATTGTGATTGATGCTACTCAATTTAAATTTAAATACATGCAGGGGCAAGTTACGGTTCAGAACCATGGGCCCCATTCATTGTCTAGAGTTTCTACCTGAATGGAATAATATGAAATGTGTATATAGGGTATTTGTTTGAGAATGGACAAAACACTGGACTAATCTATTCAGTGATTACTATGGTGCTGTTGCCAAATAACATTAGATAATGTCAGTCCAATGTTCAAGGTTCTAGGTTTCTTTATTAGTACCCGAGAGTAAAATAGTTATGCAGACGAGAAGTTCAGCTGTCCAGAAGATAAAAACAAAACATACAAAATCACAAGACATCAAACAAGCATCATTACAATAGAGCACATTAAAATGTATGAGGAAACAGCTCAGGAATACTTCATCCAAGGATAAGTCCTTATCGGAATTAACTAACCTACAGTGACCTCGTCTAACTGCCCTACATTGTGCTGTTTGCTATGACAACTGATATCACAGACTTTGGTCTAAGATTGTATTATATGATATTATTATATAATTATATAGTATTTGTAACATGAAGAACAATTAAAAATGGCTTCATGCACACCAGTGGCCTATATAATTCTTTATAAGGCTCCTATCCATATGTAGTAAAAAGTTCACCAATTGTGCCATACTTCTTGATGTTTGGAGGGACATGTCAAATATTTTCGAGTATTTTATATTGCCTCTTTTGCTATTTGAACAGTAGTGCTTTTTCTGTTAGTTTTATAATAAATATGGAACATACTGTACACACCGTAGGCACTTGTTGAATCGATCCCCCTCACATCACCCATAGAACCAATTCTAGAACCAACATGAACAGGCAATAAAAGACACAGCTGAGGTAGATTTTGAATCCGGGCATCCTCATTTGTTTTAATAGTTTTCCAGAAAAAATCCACAAGCACTTATGATATATAGAGAGATTTTTTTCCCCCTGATTTCCCCCCATTTTCTCCCCAATTGTACTTGGCCAATTTCCCCCCCCCCGCTGCACCGGTCGCTGCTCCACCCTCTGTCGATCTGGGGAGATCTGCTTCCTACATGCTCAGTTGCCAGCCGCCTCTTTTCACCTATCAGCGGGGAGCTTCACCAGCAGGATGTATCACATGGGCGGATCACGCTATTCCCACCAGTTCCCTTCCGCCCCGAACAGGCACCCCCCGATCGACCAGAGGAGGCGCTAGTGCAGCGACCAGGACACATACCCCTAATCTGGCTTCCCACCCGCAGACACAGCCAATCATGCCTGTATGGACGCCCGACCAAGCCGGAGGTAACACGGGGGTGCGAACCTGCGACCCTCATGTTGGTAGGCAGGGAATCTACCGCTACACTACCCCGGACCCCCCAACACTTTGACCTTTGACTTTGTTGTTAAATTGATTGTTGTCGTGAAATGTAACGGTAACAATGAAGTTATTGACATCACTGGCTTAGTTGATGACCTTGTTGACCTTGTTTTATAAACTAGAGGGCACTGGGTAGGGTGCATACCAACCGCCAACCTTTCTACACACTTTTATGGTACTACATGAATGCGTTTGATAGTTAGGTGCCTTTTTTGTGATTGGCCATGCCCATTACCACGCCCCCTTTGGCCAGTGTGTCTGGAAAGTTAATCAGTTCTAAGTTGGTCAATGACCTAATTTCTACAAACTTTAGTGGTCTGTTACAGGAATCCGTTTGGTAATTAGAGCCACCTTTTTGTGATTGACCACGCCCCCTTTTCCCCTGGTGTGAACAAAGGCATACGCCTTGCGTCCTCACGACCCCTTTTCCCCTGGTGTGAACAAAGGCATACGTCTTGCGTCCTCACGACCCCGGCGTATCTAACCCCCAAAAATGGAGACAAAAAATTAAACGGAAACAAGCGTCACCTTTTTATAGTGTTTTCTCCTACGGTGCGCCGCTAGAAAATCAAACAATTGAAATTATTTTGCACACTTACTAATTCATTTGAGAATCAGTTTTTTCTGTCGTTTGTCTTTTCCTTCTCATCAATACCACTTATCTCTCTCTCCTGCTATAGTATATAGTGATCATATATAATAATATATGACAGTAGCGAACCCTATATATATATATATATATATATATATATATATATATATATATATATATATATATATATATATATAAGACCACCTTCTACAGTATAGTATATAGTGATCATGATCATAAAAAGGCAAGTTTCTGTGCTTGACTTTCCACCACGATGGGTCTGACTGAATGATTAAAAAAACTGGACACTTAAAGAATTAAATTCAATTAATTAATTAAAGATGGACACTTAATTACTTGTCTATAGATTGCCTGTAGGTTAGAGGAACCAACCATGTAGAATCCAATAGATTTTAAACATACGTGATCAAAAGCTGTGGTTTTAAATGAGAGGACTCTAACATTATGCACAAAACTACTTTAATTATTTTGCTTACAATATGGAAAATATACACATTATTTCACAAGAATTCTATAATACAAGATCAATCAGAGGCTCATTTCAGTAAATGCTTATATACAGAGGAGATAGAGCTTCTATCAGCTATCACTGCATCGTCAGAATATTATGTGAAGTTTGCAAATGGTTTCTAGTTTAATTGTTTAATTGTTTATTGTGGATCCCCATTAGTCTACACCAAAGGTGAGACTACTCTTCCTGGGGTCCAAACACATAAAATACAAACATAAAAATCCAAAATCCTTGGAGTAAAAACAACACAACAAAAATAAATAAAAACAAACAAAAACAAGTGAGTCAAGGCTCACTCAATATTCATTTATCAACCGTATCAACTCTGCTCATAAACAACAAGAAATGTGTTTGTAATAGACACATTTTCTCCGCTCATTGCTCAGGGCCAGGCGCAGCACTTGCAGCTGTCATCATAGATAGATCCAGATCCACACTGCGTCACATGGGTGATGCCACCAGCACACATGTAGAAGGTGGTGTTGTCGTCTGGGTTGGGGTACAAGCCGTCTGGTTTGCCGTTGCAGAAGCCAGGCCCTGGAGCATGGGTGGTGGTGGTGGTGGTTGGGGCGGGAGTGCTAGCGCCTGGTTTGGGGGTGGTGGTAGGGGGCAGTGGGGGCAGCTCTATATGGTGGAGGGGAGAAGAAATGAATAGGTTTGAAGCAGGTAAAAATGTGTTCATCTATTACTATCTCTGTCTGTAGCCCTGTTGGGATCCCGAATGGGATTAGCACTGCAGGACAATGTTGGTGACATAATTTAGCACCTGGCATGTCAGTGCATCATATTAGTTTAGGACTCCCATAAATTACTAAGTCGGTGTTTAATTTCCCTCAGATTCTTTTATACGTCATGAACGGCCATTAAATTAGTTACTACTCTGTATTCTTCAGCAAAGAAAATGTTTGGAGACCCTGCAAATCACCAGATGTCCCCTGTTAATACTAATGGCTTGTTTTATGTCTTTATCTTACTGTAGTTTGATAACTGTAAAGTAAGAAAAAAAAGCCAGGAAGAAATTCCTCACACTTACCAATATTAAGAAGTGTGCGGAGATGTGAGAGCAGAGGGTGGCTGCCCTCTCCACAGAACCGCCCAGCAAAGTCATCCAGATCCAGCGCCCACACAAAGGCACCGCCAAACTTCTGCTCCTGCAGGTAGCGGACCTATGTGGTGGAAACAGATCCAGAATGATACATCTGTGCTGTGGAGATGATCTGGATGTGTAGAAAATATGGTGTTGCTGTGCCACCTACCTTGATCTCATAGCTCTCCTTGGTATCGAATCCTACCCACTCACTGTTCTTGGTGGCGTAGGGAACCTTCTGGTCTTCAATCCACTGAATTGTTGTGCCCTTCCTCCAGGTGCAGATCTAAAAAAATGCAATGAAAAAAGTAAACCGAGAACAATTTATCCATACTTTACATATCAGGTTGATTCATCATCAATTGTACTGGACCAGTTATGTTTGATTATCTCTAGACGTTACCTCATAGTAGGCCCAGAAACCAGCTTCACGTGTGTATGGTCCAGCTGATGCAGGGCCGCTAGCTGGGGCTCCAACACCAGTTTCTGATGATGTCAGACGGAAGGTACGACCATACGCAGCAAAACCCATCCTCAGCTTCTCCAGTGGGGCGCCGTTGTCTCTCCAGTACTTCATGGCATAGTCCTAAAAAGGAATGGAAAAAGAAAGACACATTAGGAATTCACATGAACAGACCTGTACTGTAGGAGTCATCTCTCAAGCTTTCCTCAGCTCCTCATGTATCCTTACAGTGTTGAAGTAGATGAGGTCTCCTTCGTCCTTGGATCCACGATACAGCGGGCTGTTGTGTCCAGTGAATGCCTCCCAAGTCCCATGGAAGTCATAGGTCATCACATTGATGAAGTCCAGTTCCCTGGGGACACAAAATGGGACAAAAGGAATAACCATCACATAAAATTAAAATGAAAACTTATCTTCGATTCTTCAAGCCAGTCAGCAGACTCACTTGGCAACCTCAGCGATTTCATAGCCAGCGTCAATGGTTCCCTTTCCTGCAGCCACTGCAGCAGTCAGCATGAGCTGGGTGTTGCCAGTGGCTGCAGCCTCAGCTTCATAGGCAGCAACAAGCTCCTGGAAAAGCACACACACAGGTTAGATTGGAAGAGAAGCCATATTCGTGAACCATCGCTGGAAAGATCTCTACCCACCCTGCAGAGCAGAGTGAATCTCTGCTTGTCCTCTGGGGGACTACCACGAGCTCCGGGATACTCCCAGTCCAGATCCAGACCATCAAATCCATAAGTCCTCAGGAATTTGATGGTAGACTGGGCGAACGTCTGACGGTTTGCTGCACTAGACACCATGATGGAGAACCTGGAGAGATGATTGAGGTGTGGTCATTATACCTTAGGCTCAATTCAAAAAGTGTAACTCTTCAAAACAACAACAAAACTGTGTTTTCATGTGACGTAACATAACACACCCTCTAGTGGTCATATTATAGGTCCTTGGCCCCTGCGAAACAGTTGCAGTTGCTGTGAACAGCTGATTGCGCTTTAGATGTACAACTTATCTGTCTCACAGCACAATTCTGTGCCGTTATTTACTGGGAACTGATCGTTTTCTCACTGATCAACTTTGTGTTTAGTTGGTTCGCTGGTTACAGTAGCTCACTATCACCGTCTTGTTGTAGATACATCTGATTTCCACACTAGCTACCATATCAAGTCTAGGCTAGTAGACATATATTGACATCAGATGATTTGCTATATTAGCTGGCTGGCTGGCTAAAAAAAGCAAAGAAACTGGAGTAAAAACTATGTCTCAAGTTAAGACAGTTTACTGTACCAGTAGCCTAACTTTGGAAAGCCTATCTTATAAGACTTTTCACTTTTACTTATGACATTACTGAACTGACCTACACCCAGACCCCTCCCTTCTTAGCCTACATGGTTGTTAGATATTTCGAGACACATTTAATTGGCTATGAGAGCGTTTAGGCAGGTGACTGTAGTGTTTGTGGTTTAAGAATACTCACTGTCTTGAACCAAAGTTCCACCCCCCAACGGCCAACAGAGTCTTCAGATGAGGATTCCTGAACAGAGCGTTGAGAAAGTTATATTACTGTACATGACCTCCACAGGTAACGATAACAGTTTATTCAGGTTTGTAATAGACTTTATTAGACACATTTATCATTTAGGGCAGCTATAGCAATTGTCTTCCATTCACCTTCTAATCATTCGAAGATTAATTGAAATCTAATGGAAATGAATAGCGGTGGAATATTGGTGACAATACAAAAAAACTATTTCCTTATGAGGATCAATAAAGTATTGCATGCATTGGGGAAATGGCAAAAGCCATCATGACACTGTCCACTTACTTGCTCTTCAGGCCATTGAAGGATTTGTAGAGAACGTCATCGTTCCATTCGTAGGTGACCAGCTCGTTGGCATGGTTGATCATGGCGAAGGCATATATCAGGGTGGTGCATATGAAGGGGTCCACATCTTGTGGCATGTACTTCCCTTGCTCAGGTCTGTACTGGGACCAGTTGGTGAAGTAGCATATCATCTGGTGGTTGGCAGATGCTGTATTGGGAATTGGGGAGAGATCATATCTAGAGTCAGACACATGGTTTCACACGTAAACTGTTCTTAGATGAAAAGAAAGCCAGTTGATATGAATGTATCATGACTTACCCAGCCCGCACATCACCAGGCATAAGCCTAAAGAGTGCAGGAGAGAAAGGCTCAGTTCAATCAAATACAGTAATATGCAAAGCTACACATGACAGCGTTGTCTGACTATAGAACCATTGCAACAGATTTTGTCCCCAGTAGGTTTAAGAATGCATCAGGGAGAAACACAGTTTTGTACTCTGCAGCTACAGAATGGAGTCTATCGCCATCCTACAAAGAAAGTGTCACTGCTAACTAACCATTTTGAATTGTTTTATGTGCTGTGCCATGTCCAGTCTGTACCAACCATTGCTATTTCTTTGACTAACAAGGACCATGAGGGAAATAAGTCTCCTTGAATTTATTGTGTGAAAATACCTCAACAATTTTATACTGTACATATGGTTGTAACCATTGTGTATTTTAACGTTCTGTCCAAATTCATTCATTCATTCAATCATTCATTCATTTATTGTTTGTAATGAAAAACTATTCACCATAAAGGAAAGCAATGGTCTGAGACGTTAAATGTAAAAATTCAAACATTTGATACATTAATGGATGAGGACAAATTCTTGAAATACCTGCGAGGATTGTGAGCCTGGTCATCTTGAATGCAGTGATCACAGCTTCACTATGTTACCAGACAAAACTTCCTCTTTTATATGGTTTCTTTAGGACGGGAAGGAGGAGTCGTGATAAAAGAGTCGGGGGTGGTAAATATTACAGTATTAGAACTTAATTTGATAAGATCCTGCCAAGACATGCAGATAATAATTGACAGTGTAGCACTCACTTGCATAAGATGCACTCGATACATGACTGGTAATTTGAGTCATTGGGCAGTCAGCATGAACAAAAGAACCTTATAGGATAAAGTGAACAGAACTGACTTTTTTTCCCCTTTTGTTTGGAAATATGAAAATCTGTCTTATTTGACTGTTGTCATGAACTTTGGTTGTTAAGAGTTTTTAAATAGATAATTTTCCCGCTGATACTCAAACCAGAATCAGAATTTGATTTATTGGCCAAGTATGTAGACATACAAGGAATTTGACTCCGGTATACATTGCTCTCAAAGTACTTACTGTATAAGGAGGAGACGGTATGCAGACTAGCTAAAAGAACAAACAAGAAGCAATCAAATCGATCAAAGGTACATCGCTGTCCTTGTTTGTTAATGTTATCAATATGATGTGGGATACTGTAGGTCGATCATGTACATGCATTGATCATCTTGATCTTAATCTTGCCATTCATTCATTAACCTGTTAAATGGCCAAATTGGATTTTTTTCCCTCAGGACAAGAGCAATATGTAACTTCAATTATCACTACTTATAGCGCTTTCAGACAGACACGGTTCTGGTTCTGGCTCCGGCTCCGTTCTGGAGTCTCAGAACCTTGGTGCTTTCTGGCGAACCAGCCCGTGTTCACACCAGTTTAAGTGGAACCAAAGTGGGAGGACATTATTCGGTAGTCCTTCTTCAGTTTATTTTTTATTTTTTTAAGTTTATTAATTATTTGGTCTGGCGTTCGAGTGAACCCAGCCTTGGCTCTCTCTTCTGCAAGTTCGGCATATGACTTGCTCTTTCTTGTACTGCTTTCTAGCTTTTCTTGAGATTCGGTAGATGCCCAAATCGCCACTAAACATTTGGTTTCCTCAGGAGACCACTGCAAATTATTTTTCTCTGTGTTGTCACTGCCTTCTTCTCCTTCCTGCTCGTTTTCACAGCCTAGAATGAGACACGCCCACTGATGATGTCACGGTTCCCAAGGAAAACCAACTAGTTTTGGTTCCGCTGAGAACCAACTTTTCAGGTTCCGAACCAATTATTTTTTCGGTCTGAACGCGCCAGCCAGTTCAGATTAGGGTTCTGGAACCGGAACCGGCACAGAGCCCTGCCGGTGTGAAAGCCCTATCAGTACACCCTAGCAACGATCTAGGAACGCCCTATACTGATCAGTCGAAAACACCCTAGCAACCAGTTAATACACCCTTGCAACTGCCTAAACACGTCCTAGCTACACATTGCCGATTGGGACTGTATTTATACTGGATAGGAGGGCGGGGTCTAAGGCAGGGGCATTGCAAGGGGGGCGGAGTGTCGCGCCACAGCAAGCACAATTAAATTTGCTTTAGCAAATTTAGCTCGTTCTAGTTTAGATTTAAAATAGTAACATTTCAAATTAAATTGATGTGATCGTTTGAATAAGAGAGGAATTGTGGTGAATAATGGCATGTTTTGACCGAGTACCTTATAATGACCAAAAATAGCCGCATGTTCCTGTGGATTAGTGATAGTAATGCTACAAAATGCAATATGACAGTAATGACATGTGAGCCTCTAGTGTTTTTGTTCCTAGAATAATAGTTGCATTAAACTGACTTGAAATCATAGTTCAGCTTAGAGCTGCTGGGGCACTTGAGAGATTTGTGATGTGATATAGTCAGAACAAACACGCAAACACAGACACATTGTTTTACCAGTTTTCTGTCATATGCAGCTAGCGGGTGTAGTTTGGGCGAAAGAAAATAGTTTGATGAAACTGCTCACAACAGACAGCATCTGTGGATTATCTCTAGTAACTGGCAGAGATGGGGACTTGGACTATAGTCACACTGTACATAGTCAATTGAGACTTGACTTGAGACTCGTCCACAAGAGACTTGAGACTTGTCTTTTTTTCCTCAAGGGTTCAAAAAAAGTGAACAAACCTAATTATGAATTGACAGTTTTTATTGTTTTTATTGTCATACAGCACAGTTCTTTATTCCCAGATACCTTTTAGCACCAGATTATTACTTGATACAACAATTATATTTGTCAGATGTTGCGTGGCATGTTCCAGGTCGTTGCTCAGGGCCAGACGCAGCACTTGCAGCTGTCATCAAAGACGGAGCCAGATCCACAGGGCCTCAGATAGGTGATGCCACCAGCGCACATGTAGAAGGTGCTCTTGTCGTCTGGGTTGGCGTACAAGCCGTCTGGTTTGCCATTGCAGAAGCCACTCCCTGGAGCATGGGTGGTGGTGGTGGTGGAGGTGGTTGTAGGGGCGATGGTGCTAGCGCCGGGCTTGGGGGTGGTGGTAGGGGGCAGCGGGGGCAGCTCTAGATGGAGAAAAGAGTGGAAAGGAAGATGGGCTTTAGATTGAGGCCTGTGTGGATGTAAGGAACTGTGGATGTGGTGCATGTGACGTGCTAGCAATTCCTTTTTGTGACACAAAGCTGCACTTGTTGTGAGAACGCCTTGTTGCTTTAAAATGGCTTCCTGTTGTTTGTTCTGGGAGTTGCATGGTAGAAGTGTTGGTTACCGGATCTCCCACGTGTGATTCAGAATAAATCATAGATAAAGAAGCAAGAGTTGTTGTTATTTCTTTGGTAGTAACTAAGGTATTTCTCACAACACACGACACAAATGTTTGATGTCAAGAGAAAAGGTCTAAAACTCAAAAGGAAAACTGTAGTAGAGAGGAATGTCGCCTGCCCCTGGATTAGGATTCACCTGAAGTGGTGAATCGAAATGTAGAGGCTGACTCCCCGAGCCTTCCCCTGGAGCCCACATCCAAACCCTAACCCCAACCAAGTGCCTAAACCCAGCCTCTCTCAACCCCCTGTGCCTAACCCTAACCTGGAGACCCTTCCTGGGTGCCTACAACCGTAATCCAACGCTCCACCCTCGGTTAGCAGACAACAAGGACTCTTGACCGAACGGCGGTACTTGACGAGTTGGGAATGAGAACGTGTTGATCTGATAATTCCAATACACAAATATCAGTCAATGAGGGGAAACAAGGTCGTTTACCCACCTTGGATAGTTTACCCACCTCTGTATTTACCACTACATCCCTGACAACGACATGCCGTCGGAAAGTCCTTTGAGCCTGTTGCTGCATGATATCAATCAGCCATTTGTCCGCCTCTTCCTTTCTTAACTCATTGAGTGCCAGCCACTTTTGGAGAACGGACGCTCCCAGTGCCAGAGTTTCAGAGCGTTTTCAGTGATTTCTCGAGGCCCACAGAATATTGTGTGATATTACTATGTAAACACCGAACACGCACAAAGAACGATGAGACTCTTCTATCATCTGCAAATTTGGGCAGTCAGCATGAACAAAAGAACCTTATAGGATAAAGTGAACAGAACTGACTTTTTTTCCCCTTTTGTTTGGAAATATGAAAATCTGTCTTATTTGACTGTTGTCATGAACTTTGGTTGTTAAGAGTTTTTAAATAGATCATTTTCCCGCTGATACTCAAACCAGAATCAGAATTTGATTTATTGGCCAAGTATGTAGACATACAAGGAATTTGACTCCGGTATACATTGCTCTCAAAGTACTTACTGTATAAGGAGGAGACGGTATGCAGACTAGCTAAAAGAACAAACAAGAAGCAATCAAATCGATCAAAGGTACATCGCTGTCCTTGTTTGTTAATGTTATCAATATGATGTGGGATACTGTAGGTCGATCATGTACATGCATTGATCATCTTGATCTTAATCTTGCCATTCATTCATTAACCTGTTAAATGGCCAAATTGGATTTTTTTCCCTCAGGACAAGAGCAATATGTAACTTCAATTATCACTACTTATAGCGCTTTCAGACAGACACGGTTCTGGTTCTGGCTCCGGCTCCGTTCTGGAGTCTCAGAACCTTGGTGCTTTCTGGCGAACCAGCCCGTGTTCACACCAGTTTAAGTGGAACCAAAGTGGGAGGACATTATTCGGTAGTCCTTCTTCAGTTTATTTTTTATTTTTTTAAGTTTATTAATTATTTGGTCTGGCGTTCGAGTGAACCCAGCCTTGGCTCTCTCTTCTGCAAGTTCGGCATATGACTTGCTCTTTCTTGTACTGCTTTCTAGCTTTTCTTGAGATTCGGTAGATGCCCAAATCGCCACTAAACATTTGGTTTCCTCAGGAGACCACTGCAAATTATTTTTCTCTGTGTTGTCACTGCCTTCTTCTCCTTCCTGCTCGTTTTCACAGCCTAGAATGAGACACGCCCACTGATGATGTCACGGTTCCCAAGGAAAACCAACTAGTTTTGGTTCCGCTGAGAACCAACTTTTCAGGTTCCGAACCAATTATTTTTTCGGTCTGAACGCGCCAGCCAGTTCAGATTAGGGTTCTGGAACCGGAACCGGCACAGAGCCCTGCCGGTGTGAAAGCCCTATCAGTACACCCTAGCAACGATCTAGGAACGCCCTATACTGATCAGTCGAAAACACCCTAGCAACCAGTTAATACACCCTTGCAACTGCCTAAACACGTCCTAGCTACACATTGCCGATTGGGACTGTATTTATACTGGATAGGAGGGCGGGGTCTAAGGCAGGGGCATTGCAAGGGGGGCGGAGTGTCGCGCCACAGCAAGCACAATTAAATTTGCTTTAGCAAATTTAGCTCGTTCTAGTTTAGATTTAAAATAGTAACATTTCAAATTAAATTGATGTGATCGTTTGAATAAGAGAGGAATTGTGGTGAATAATGGCATGTTTTGACCGAGTACCTTATAATGACCAAAAATAGCCGCATGTTCCTGTGGATTAGTGATAGTAATGCTACAAAATGCAATATGACAGTAATGACATGTGAGCCTCTAGTGTTTTTGTTCCTAGAATAATAGTTGCATTAAACTGACTTGAAATCATAGTTCAGCTTAGAGCTGCTGGGGCACTTGAGAGATTTGTGATGTGATATAGTCAGAACAAACACGCAAACACAGACACATTGTTTTACCAGTTTTCTGTCATATGCAGCTAGCGGGTGTAGTTTGGGCGAAAGAAAATAGTTTGATGAAACTGCTCACAACAGACAGCATCTGTGGATTATCTCTAGTAACTGGCAGAGATGGGGACTTGGACTATAGTCACACTGTACATAGTCAATTGAGACTTGACTTGAGACTCGTCCACAAGAGACTTGAGACTTGTCTTTTTTTCCTCAAGGGTTCAAAAAAAGTGAACAAACCTAATTATGAATTGACAGTTTTTATTGTTTTTATTGTCATACAGCACAGTTCTTTATTCCCAGATACCTTTTAGCACCAGATTATTACTTGATACAACAATTATATTTGTCAGATGTTGCGTGGCATGTTCCAGGTCGTTGCTCAGGGCCAGACGCAGCACTTGCAGCTGTCATCAAAGACGGAGCCAGATCCACAGGGCCTCAGATAGGTGATGCCACCAGCGCACATGTAGAAGGTGCTCTTGTCGTCTGGGTTGGCGTACAAGCCGTCTGGTTTGCCATTGCAGAAGCCACTCCCTGGAGCATGGGTGGTGGTGGTGGTGGAGGTGGTTGTAGGGGCGATGGTGCTAGCGCCGGGCTTGGGGGTGGTGGTAGGGGGCAGCGGGGGCAGCTCTAGATGGAGAAAAGAGTGGAAAGGAAGATGGGCTTTAGATTGAGGCCTGTGTGGATGTAAGGAACTGTGGATGTGGTGCATGTGACGTGCTAGCAATTCCTTTTTGTGACACAAAGCTGCACTTGTTGTGAGAACGCCTTGTTGCTTTAAAATGGCTTCCTGTTGTTTGTTCTGGGAGTTTCATGGTAGAAGTGTTGGTTACCGGATCTCCCACGTGTGATTCAGAATAAATCATAGATAAAGAAGCAAGAGTTGTTGTTATTTCTTTGGTAGTAACTAAGGTATTTCTCACAACACACGACACAAATGTTTGATGTCAAGAGAAAAGGTCTAAAACTCAAAAGGAAAACTGTAGTAGAGAGGAATGTCGCCTGCCCCTGGATTAGGATTCACCTGAAGTGGTGAATCGAAATGTAGAGGCTGACTCCCCGAGCCTTCCCCTGGAGCCCACATCCAAACCCTAACCCCAACCAAGTGCCTAAACCCAGCCTCTCTCAACCCCCTGTGCCTAACCCTAACCTGGAGACCCTTCCTGGGTGCCTACAACCGTAATCCAACGCTCCACCCTCGGTTAGCAGACAACAAGGACTCTTGACCGAACGGCGGTACTTGACGAGTTGGGAATGAGAACGTGTTGATCTGATAATTCCAATACACAAATATCAGTCAATGAGGGGAAACAAGGTCGTTTACCCACCTTGGATAGTTTACCCACCTCTGTATTTACCACTACATCCCTGACAACGACATGCCGTCGGAAAGTCCTTTGAGCCTGTTGCTGCATGATATCAATCAGCCATTTGTCCGCCTCTTCCTTTCTTAACTCATTGAGTGCCAGCCACTTTTGGAGAACGGACGCTCCCAGTGCCAGAGTTTCAGAGCGTTTTCAGTGATTTCTCGAGGCCCACAGAATATTGTGTGATATTACTATGTAAACACCGAACACGCACAAAGAACGATGAGACTCTTCTATCATCTGCAAATTTGGGCAGTCAGCATGAACAAAAGAACCTTATAGGATAAAGTGAACAGAACTGACTTTTTTTCCCCTTTTGTTTGGAAATATGAAAATCTGTCTTATTTGACTGTTGTCATGAACTTTGGTTGTTAAGAGTTTTTAAATAGATAATTTTCCCGCTGATACTCAAACCAGAATCAGAATTTGATTTATTGGCCAAGTATGTAGACATACAAGGAATTTGACTCCGGTATACATTGCTCTCAAAGTACTTACTGTATAAGGAGGAGACGGTATGCAGACTAGCTAAAAGAACAAACAAGAAGCAATCAAATCGATCAAAGGTACATCGCTGTCCTTGTTTGTTAATGTTATCAATATGATGTGGGATACTGTAGGTCGATCATGTACATGCATTGATCATCTTGATCTTAATCTTGCCATTCATTCATTAACCTGTTAAATGGCCAAATTGGATTTTTTTCCCTCAGGACAAGAGCAATATGTAACTTCAATTATCACTACTTATAGCGCTTTCAGACAGACACGGTTCTGGTTCTGGCTCCGGCTCCGTTCTGGAGTCTCAGAACCTTGGTGCTTTCTGGCGAACCAGCCCGTGTTCACACCAGTTTAAGTGGAACCAAAGTGGGAGGACATTATTCGGTAGTCCTTCTTCAGTTTATTTTTTATTTTTTTAAGTTTATTAATTATTTGGTCTGGCGTTCGAGTGAACCCAGCCTTGGCTCTCTCTTCTGCAAGTTCGGCATATGACTTGCTCTTTCTTGTACTGCTTTCTAGCTTTTCTTGAGATTCGGTAGATGCCCAAATCGCCACTAAACATTTGGTTTCCTCAGGAGACCACTGCAAATTATTTTTCTCTGTGTTGTCACTGCCTTCTTCTCCTTCCTGCTCGTTTTCACAGCCTAGAATGAGACACGCCCACTGATGATGTCACGGTTCCCAAGGAAAACCAACTAGTTTTGGTTCCGCTGAGAACCAACTTTTCAGGTTCCGAACCAATTATTTTTTCGGTCTGAACGCGCCAGCCAGTTCAGATTAGGGTTCTGGAACCGGAACCGGCACAGAGCCCTGCCGGTGTGAAAGCCCTATCAGTACACCCTAGCAACGATCTAGGAACGCCCTATACTGATCAGTCGAAAACACCCTAGCAACCAGTTAATACACCCTTGCAACTGCCTAAACACGTCCTAGCTACACATTGCCGATTGGGACTGTATTTATACTGGATAGGAGGGCGGGGTCTAAGGCAGGGGCATTGCAAGGGGGGCGGAGTGTCGCGCCACAGCAAGCACAATTAAATTTGCTTTAGCAAATTTAGCTCGTTCTAGTTTAGATTTAAAATAGTAACATTTCAAATTAAATTGATGTGATCGTTTGAATAAGAGAGGAATTGTGGTGAATAATGGCATGTTTTGACCGAGTACCTTATAATGACCAAAAATAGCCGCATGTTCCTGTGGATTAGTGATAGTAATGCTACAAAATGCAATATGACAGTAATGACATGTGAGCCTCTAGTGTTTTTGTTCCTAGAATAATAGTTGCATTAAACTGACTTGAAATCATAGTTCAGCTTAGAGCTGCTGGGGCACTTGAGAGATTTGTGATGTGATATAGTCAGAACAAACACGCAAACACAGACACATTGTTTTACCAGTTTTCTGTCATATGCAGCTAGCGGGTGTAGTTTGGGCGAAAGAAAATAGTTTGATGAAACTGCTCACAACAGACAGCATCTGTGGATTATCTCTAGTAACTGGCAGAGATGGGGACTTGGACTATAGTCACACTGTACATAGTCAATTGAGACTTGACTTGAGACTCGTCCACAAGAGACTTGAGACTTGTCTTTTTTTCCTCAAGGGTTCAAAAAAAGTGAACAAACCTAATTATGAATTGACAGTTTTTATTGTTTTTATTGTCATACAGCACAGTTCTTTATTCCCAGATACCTTTTAGCACCAGATTATTACTTGATACAACAATTATATTTGTCAGATGTTGCGTGGCATGTTCCAGGTCGTTGCTCAGGGCCAGACGCAGCACTTGCAGCTGTCATCAAAGACGGAGCCAGATCCACAGGGCCTCAGATAGGTGATGCCACCAGCGCACATGTAGAAGGTGCTCTTGTCGTCTGGGTTGGCGTACAAGCCGTCTGGTTTGCCATTGCAGAAGCCACTCCCTGGAGCATGGGTGGTGGTGGTGGTGGAGGTGGTTGTAGGGGCGATGGTGCTAGCGCCGGGCTTGGGGGTGGTGGTAGGGGGCAGCGGGGGCAGCTCTAGATGGAGAAAAGAGTGGAAAGGAAGATGGGCTTTAGATTGAGGCCTGTGTGGATGTAAGGAACTGTGGATGTGGTGCATGTGACGTGCTAGCAATTCCTTTTTGTGACACAAAGCTGCACTTGTTGTGAGAACGCCTTGTTGCTTTAAAATGGCTTCCTGTTGTTTGTTCTGGGAGTTTCATGGTAGAAGTGTTGGTTACCGGATCTCCCACGTGTGATTCAGAATAAATCATAGATAAAGAAGCAAGAGTTGTTGTTATTTCTTTGGTAGTAACTAAGGTATTTCTCACAACACACGACACAAATGTTTGATGTCAAGAGAAAAGGTCTAAAACTCAAAAGGAAAACTGTAGTAGAGAGGAATGTCGCCTGCCCCTGGATTAGGATTCACCTGAAGTGGTGAATCGAAATGTAGAGGCTGACTCCCCGAGCCTTCCCCTGGAGCCCACATCCAAACCCTAACCCCAACCAAGTGCCTAAACCCAGCCTCTCTCAACCCCCTGTGCCTAACCCTAACCTGGAGACCCTTCCTGGGTGCCTACAACCGTAATCCAACGCTCCACCCTCGGTTAGCAGACAACAAGGACTCTTGACCGAACGGCGGTACTTGACGAGTTGGGAATGAGAACGTGTTGATCTGATAATTCCAATACACAAATATCAGTCAATGAGGGGAAACAAGGTCGTTTACCCACCTTGGATAGTTTACCCACCTCTGTATTTACCACTACATCCCTGACAACGACATGCCGTCGGAAAGTCCTTTGAGCCTGTTGCTGCATGATATCAATCAGCCATTTGTCCGCCTCTTCCTTTCTTAACTCATTGAGTGCCAGCCACTTTTGGAGAACGGACGCTCCCAGTGCCAGAGTTTCAGAGCGTTTTCAGTGATTTCTCGAGGCCCACAGAATATTGTGTGATATTACTATGTAAACACCGAACACGCACAAAGAACGATGAGACTCTTCTATCATCTGCAAATTTGGGCAGTCAGCATGAACAAAAGAACCTTATAGGATAAAGTGAACAGAACTGACTTTTTTTCCCCTTTTGTTTGGAAATATGAAAATCTGTCTTATTTGACTGTTGTCATGAACTTTGGTTGTTAAGAGTTTTTAAATAGATAATTTTCCCGCTGATACTCAAACCAGAATCAGAATTTGATTTATTGGCCAAGTATGTAGACATACAAGGAATTTGACTCCGGTATACATTGCTCTCAAAGTACTTACTGTATAAGGAGGAGACGGTATGCAGACTAGCTAAAAGAACAAACAAGAAGCAATCAAATCGATCAAAGGTACATCGCTGTCCTTGTTTGTTAATGTTATCAATATGATGTGGGATACTGTAGGTCGATCATGTACATGCATTGATCATCTTGATCTTAATCTTGCCATTCATTCATTAACCTGTTAAATGGCCAAATTGGATTTTTTTCCCTCAGGACAAGAGCAATATGTAACTTCAATTATCACTACTTATAGCGCTTTCAGACAGACACGGTTCTGGTTCTGGCTCCGGCTCCGTTCTGGAGTCTCAGAACCTTGGTGCTTTCTGGCGAACCAGCCCGTGTTCACACCAGTTTAAGTGGAACCAAAGTGGGAGGACATTATTCGGTAGTCCTTCTTCAGTTTATTTTTTATTTTTTTAAGTTTATTAATTATTTGGTCTGGCGTTCGAGTGAACCCAGCCTTGGCTCTCTCTTCTGCAAGTTCGGCATATGACTTGCTCTTTCTTGTACTGCTTTCTAGCTTTTCTTGAGATTCGGTAGATGCCCAAATCGCCACTAAACATTTGGTTTCCTCAGGAGACCACTGCAAATTATTTTTCTCTGTGTTGTCACTGCCTTCTTCTCCTTCCTGCTCGTTTTCACAGCCTAGAATGAGACACGCCCACTGATGATGTCACGGTTCCCAAGGAAAACCAACTAGTTTTGGTTCCGCTGAGAACCAACTTTTCAGGTTCCGAACCAATTATTTTTTCGGTCTGAACGCGCCAGCCAGTTCAGATTAGGGTTCTGGAACCGGAACCGGCACAGAGCCCTGCCGGTGTGAAAGCCCTATCAGTACACCCTAGCAACGATCTAGGAACGCCCTATACTGATCAGTCGAAAACACCCTAGCAACCAGTTAATACACCCTTGCAACTGCCTAAACACGTCCTAGCTACACATTGCCGATTGGGACTGTATTTATACTGGATAGGAGGGCGGGGTCTAAGGCAGGGGCATTGCAAGGGGGGCGGAGTGTCGCGCCACAGCAAGCACAATTAAATTTGCTTTAGCAAATTTAGCTCGTTCTAGTTTAGATTTAAAATAGTAACATTTCAAATTAAATTGATGTGATCGTTTGAATAAGAGAGGAATTGTGGTGAATAATGGCATGTTTTGACCGAGTACCTTATAATGACCAAAAATAGCCGCATGTTCCTGTGGATTAGTGATAGTAATGCTACAAAATGCAATATGACAGTAATGACATGTGAGCCTCTAGTGTTTTTGTTCCTAGAATAATAGTTGCATTAAACTGACTTGAAATCATAGTTCAGCTTAGAGCTGCTGGGGCACTTGAGAGATTTGTGATGTGATATAGTCAGAACAAACACGCAAACACAGACACATTGTTTTACCAGTTTTCTGTCATATGCAGCTAGCGGGTGTAGTTTGGGCGAAAGAAAATAGTTTGATGAAACTGCTCACAACAGACAGCATCTGTGGATTATCTCTAGTAACTGGCAGAGATGGGGACTTGGACTATAGTCACACTGTACATAGTCAATTGAGACTTGACTTGAGACTCGTCCACAAGAGACTTGAGACTTGTCTTTTTTTCCTCAAGGGTTCAAAAAAAGTGAACAAACCTAATTATGAATTGACAGTTTTTATTGTTTTTATTGTCATACAGCACAGTTCTTTATTCCCAGATACCTTTTAGCACCAGATTATTACTTGATACAACAATTATATTTGTCAGATGTTGCGTGGCATGTTCCAGGTCGTTGCTCAGGGCCAGACGCAGCACTTGCAGCTGTCATCAAAGACGGAGCCAGATCCACAGGGCCTCAGATAGGTGATGCCACCAGCGCACATGTAGAAGGTGCTCTTGTCGTCTGGGTTGGCGTACAAGCCGTCTGGTTTGCCATTGCAGAAGCCACTCCCTGGAGCATGGGTGGTGGTGGTGGTGGAGGTGGTTGTAGGGGCGATGGTGCTAGCGCCGGGCTTGGGGGTGGTGGTAGGGGGCAGCGGGGGCAGCTCTAGATGGAGAAAAGAGTGGAAAGGAAGATGGGCTTTAGATTGAGGCCTGTGTGGATGTAAGGAACTGTGGATGTGGTGCATGTGACGTGCTAGCAATTCCTTTTTGTGACACAAAGCTGCACTTGTTGTGAGAACGCCTTGTTGCTTTAAAATGGCTTCCTGTTGTTTGTTCTGGGAGTTGCATGGTAGAAGTGTTGGTTACCGGATCTCCCACGTGTGATTCAGAATAAATCATAGATAAAGAAGCAAGAGTTGTTGTTATTTCTTTGGTAGTAACTAAGGTATTTCTCACAACACACGACACAAATGTTTGATGTCAAGAGAAAAGGTCTAAAACTCAAAAGGAAAACTGTAGTAGAGAGGAATGTCGCCTGCCCCTGGATTAGGATTCACCTGAAGTGGTGAATCGAAATGTAGAGGCTGACTCCCCGAGCCTTCCCCTGGAGCCCACATCCAAACCCTAACCCCAACCAAGTGCCTAAACCCAGCCTCTCTCAACCCCCTGTGCCTAACCCTAACCTGGAGACCCTTCCTGGGTGCCTACAACCGTAATCCAACGCTCCACCCTCGGTTAGCAGACAACAAGGACTCTTGACCGAACGGCGGTACTTGACGAGTTGGGAATGAGAACGTGTTGATCTGATAATTCCAATACACAAATATCAGTCAATGAGGGGAAACAAGGTCGTTTACCCACCTTGGATAGTTTACCCACCTCTGTATTTACCACTACATCCCTGACAACGACATGCCGTCGGAAAGTCCTTTGAGCCTGTTGCTGCATGATATCAATCAGCCATTTGTCCGCCTCTTCCTTTCTTAACTCATTGAGTGCCAGCCACTTTTGGAGAACGGACGCTCCCAGTGCCAGAGTTTCAGAGCGTTTTCAGTGATTTCTCGAGGCCCACAGAATATTGTGTGATATTACTATGTAAACACCGAACACGCACAAAGAACGATGAGACTCTTCTATCATCTGCAAATTTGGGCAGTCAGCATGAACAAAAGAACCTTATAGGATAAAGTGAACAGAACTGACTTTTTTTCCCCTTTTGTTTGGAAATATGAAAATCTGTCTTATTTGACTGTTGTCATGAACTTTGGTTGTTAAGAGTTTTTAAATAGATAATTTTCCCGCTGATACTCAAACCAGAATCAGAATTTGATTTATTGGCCAAGTATGTAGACATACAAGGAATTTGACTCCGGTATACATTGCTCTCAAAGTACTTACTGTATAAGGAGGAGACGGTATGCAGACTAGCTAAAAGAACAAACAAGAAGCAATCAAATCGATCAAAGGTACATCGCTGTCCTTGTTTGTTAATGTTATCAATATGATGTGGGATACTGTAGGTCGATCATGTACATGCATTGATCATCTTGATCTTAATCTTGCCATTCATTCATTAACCTGTTAAATGGCCAAATTGGATTTTTTTCCCTCAGGACAAGAGCAATATGTAACTTCAATTATCACTACTTATAGCGCTTTCAGACAGACACGGTTCTGGTTCTGGCTCCGGCTCCGTTCTGGAGTCTCAGAACCTTGGTGCTTTCTGGCGAACCAGCCCGTGTTCACACCAGTTTAAGTGGAACCAAAGTGGGAGGACATTATTCGGTAGTCCTTCTTCAGTTTATTTTTTATTTTTTTAAGTTTATTAATTATTTGGTCTGGCGTTCGAGTGAACCCAGCCTTGGCTCTCTCTTCTGCAAGTTCGGCATATGACTTGCTCTTTCTTGTACTGCTTTCTAGCTTTTCTTGAGATTCGGTAGATGCCCAAATCGCCACTAAACATTTGGTTTCCTCAGGAGACCACTGCAAATTATTTTTCTCTGTGTTGTCACTGCCTTCTTCTCCTTCCTGCTCGTTTTCACAGCCTAGAATGAGACACGCCCACTGATGATGTCACGGTTCCCAAGGAAAACCAACTAGTTTTGGTTCCGCTGAGAACCAACTTTTCAGGTTCCGAACCAATTATTTTTTCGGTCTGAACGCGCCAGCCAGTTCAGATTAGGGTTCTGGAACCGGAACCGGCACAGAGCCCTGCCGGTGTGAAAGCCCTATCAGTACACCCTAGCAACGATCTAGGAACGCCCTATACTGATCAGTCGAAAACACCCTAGCAACCAGTTAATACACCCTTGCAACTGCCTAAACACGTCCTAGCTACACATTGCCGATTGGGACTGTATTTATACTGGATAGGAGGGCGGGGTCTAAGGCAGGGGCATTGCAAGGGGGGCGGAGTGTCGCGCCACAGCAAGCACAATTAAATTTGCTTTAGCAAATTTAGCTCGTTCTAGTTTAGATTTAAAATAGTAACATTTCAAATTAAATTGATGTGATCGTTTGAATAAGAGAGGAATTGTGGTGAATAATGGCATGTTTTGACCGAGTACCTTATAATGACCAAAAATAGCCGCATGTTCCTGTGGATTAGTGATAGTAATGCTACAAAATGCAATATGACAGTAATGACATGTGAGCCTCTAGTGTTTTTGTTCCTAGAATAATAGTTGCATTAAACTGACTTGAAATCATAGTTCAGCTTAGAGCTGCTGGGGCACTTGAGAGATTTGTGATGTGATATAGTCAGAACAAACACGCAAACACCGACACATTGTTTTACCAGTTTTCTGTCATATGCAGCTAGCGGGTGTAGTTTGGGCGAAAGAAAATAGTTTGATGAAACTGCTCACAACAGACAGCATCTGTGGATTATCTCTAGTAACTGGCAGAGATGGGGACTTGGACTATAGTCACACTGTACATAGTCAATTGAGACTTGACTTGAGACTCGTCCACAAGAGACTTGAGACTTGTCTTTTTTTCCTCAAGGGTTCAAAAAAAGTGAACAAACCTAATTATGAATTGACAGTTTTTATTGTTTTTATTGTCATACAGCACAGTTCTTTATTCCCAGATACCTTTTAGCACCAGATTATTACTTGATACAACAATTATATTTGTCAGATGTTGCGTGGCATGTTCCAGGTCGTTGCTCAGGGCCAGACGCAGCACTTGCAGCTGTCATCAAAGACGGAGCCAGATCCACAGGGCCTCAGATAGGTGATGCCACCAGCGCACATGTAGAAGGTGCTCTTGTCGTCTGGGTTGGCGTACAAGCCGTCTGGTTTGCCATTGCAGAAGCCACTCCCTGGAGCATGGGTGGTGGTGGTGGTGGAGGTGGTTGTAGGGGCGATGGTGCTAGCGCCGGGCTTGGGGGTGGTGGTAGGGGGCAGCGGGGGCAGCTCTAGATGGAGAAAAGAGTGGAAAGGAAGATGGGCTTTAGATTGAGGCCTGTGTGGATGTAAGGAACTGTGGATGTGGTGCATGTGACGTGCTAGCAATTCCTTTTTGTGACACAAAGCTGCACTTGTTGTGAGAACGCCTTGTTGCTTTAAAATGGCTTCCTGTTGTTTGTTCTGGGAGTTGCATGGTAGAAGTGTTGGTTACCGGATCTCCCACGTGTGATTCAGAATAAATCATAGATAAAGAAGCAAGAGTTGTTGTTATTTCTTTGGTAGTAACTAAGGTATTTCTCACAACACACGACACAAATGTTTGATGTCAAGAGAAAAGGTCTAAAACTCAAAAGGAAAACTGTAGTAGAGAGGAATGTCGCCTGCCCCTGGATTAGGATTCACCTGAAGTGGTGAATCGAAATGTAGAGGCTGACTCCCCGAGCCTTCCCCTGGAGCCCACATCCAAACCCTAACCCCAACCAAGTGCCTAAACCCAGCCTCTCTCAACCCCCTGTGCCTAACCCTAACCTGGAGACCCTTCCTGGGTGCCTACAACCGTAATCCAACGCTCCACCCTCGGTTAGCAGACAACAAGGACTCTTGACCGAACGGCGGTACTTGACGAGTTGGGAATGAGAACGTGTTGATCTGATAATTCCAATACACAAATATCAGTCAATGAGGGGAAACAAGGTCGTTTACCCACCTTGGATAGTTTACCCACCTCTGTATTTACCACTACATCCCTGACAACGACATGCCGTCGGAAAGTCCTTTGAGCCTGTTGCTGCATGATATCAATCAGCCATTTGTCCGCCTCTTCCTTTCTTAACTCATTGAGTGCCAGCCACTTTTGGAGAACGGACGCTCCCAGTGCCAGAGTTTCAGAGCGTTTTCAGTGATTTCTCGAGGCCCACAGAATATTGTGTGATATTACTATGTAAACACCGAACACGCACAAAGAACGATGAGACTCTTCTATCATCTGCAAAAAAAAGTTTATTGATACCATTTTCCGTTCTTTAGTTATGAGCCGGAGAAGATAGGTTGTTTTGAGCAAAAAGACACGTTTCAATTTAGAATCTGAGATATTCAGCCTTTTGTGAAAGGAAGCATTTCAAGCACATCACTGACTCTGAAGCTAATATTTTCTGATGTGACACCTCAAAAATAATTTCCTTCAATAAAAGAGTGAAAACAAAGGAATTTTGTTTGGCCAAATAATATTTTTTAGCTGCAACCAGCAGCGCTGGCCCCTGCGTGCGCAGACCCTACACCTTCTTGCTGGTCTTGATTTACTGCTGGTGGGCATCAGATAGCCTATTCTAGCTTGTTTGCCTGTCTCTGTGCATCGAGCCTGCTGCTGCCTGGGTCTGTGTTTACTGTCAATGGTTGTATGCTGTAGTGCCCTGCGTGCCCCACCCCCCTCCTCCTCCTCCTCCGTGGGAGTGTCTCTGGGGCTCTGCTGCGAGTGCGTTTGCTCTGCGTTTGCTCTGCACTGAAAAGTGCACTGCACCCCGTTTTTTCACAGCCTGTCGCCGGCTCCCAGCTGAGAATAATGTAACTTTTCAGAAAGATGCTGGTGTCGGCAACTAAATCATATGGAGGGGCTATCGCAGCGGACACGGAGGGGCTCAATTGTGGCAGCAGAATTGACTGCTGTTCACAGGCACAGCTAACGTTATGCTTCATGCATATCGATGCGATTTCCGTTTCCCCATTACTTCTTCTCTCTTTTTTCCTCGCCTTTCTCTAATCTGGAGAGCACTGTCGCCACCTAATGGGTCCCTAAAATAGCTTTTACACATTCAACATCCACCATATTTTCACAGGAGATGGATCTGGCTTTGATCCACGTCCCACCGTCAAAAAACGCAATTGACGAACATACTCGTCCTTGGCACTCTACGTTACTAAACCAATTGACGAACATACTCGTCCTTGGCACTCAATGAGTTAAGAGCAAAATACAAACCGTTTCCTAAACAGTAGTGAGCTGAAGCTGAACTTAAGTTAAAATAAAATCGAACAAAAATTGGAACAAAGACAATTTTCTCAAAGACTTACCAATTTTAAGAAGTGTGTTGAGATGTGAGAGCAGAGGGTGGCTGCCCTCTCCACAGAACTGTCCAGCAAAGTCATCCAGATCCAGCGCCCACACAAAGGCACCGCCGAACTTCTGCTCCTGCAGGTAGCGGACCTATGTGGTGGAAACAGATCCAGAATGATACATCTGATCTGTGCCGTGGATCTGATTGATCTGGATGTGTGGAAAATATGGTGTTGATGTGCCACCTACCTTGATCTCATAGCTCTCCCTGGTATCGAATCCTACCCACTCACTGTTCTTGGTGGCATAGGGAACCTTCTGGTCTTCAATCCACTGAATTGTTGTGCCCTTCACAAAGTTGCAGATCTGAAAAAGGCAATGAAAAAAAAGAAGTAAAAGAATAAATAAACAGAACAATTGATCAATTAATAGGTTGATTCATTACTAATTGTGCTGGACCAGTTATGTTTGATTATCTCTAGACGTTACCTCATAGTAGGACCAGAAACCAGCTTCACGTGTGTATGGTCCAGCTGATGCAGCGCCACTAGCTGGGGCTCCAACACCAGTTTCTGATGATGTCAGACGGAAGGTACGACCGTACGCAGCAAAACCCATCATCAGCTTCTCCACTGGGGTGCCGTTGTCTCTCCAGTACTTCATGGCATAGTCCTTAGGTAGAAATGGAGGATTGGAGGTTACAGGTTTTGATTCATCCGTTCATGTGTCATGCTATAATAATGTCATATATCGATGTTTGTAACTCTATAGTTTATACATAGGAGCTTTTGGGTCCCAAAGTTTGCTTTACTTACTGTGTTAAAGTAGACGAGGTCACCCTTGTCCTGGGATCCACGAAACAGCGGGCTGTTGTGTCCGGTGAAGCGCTCCCAAGTTCCATGGAAGTCATAGGTCATCACATTGATGAAGTTCATATACCTGGAGAGTGGAGACACATAATCAATCAAACAATCAATCAATCAATCAATTATATATTTTTATAGCACTGCCAAATCATAAGAGTTATCTCAAGGCACTTTACAAATAGCAGGTAGAAGACCAGGCTCTTTATTTTAGACCCAACAATTTTAACAGTTCTCACGTGCACTGGTGATTTTACTGCAGGTCATGTGGCTATTGAAGCAATTACCCAACAAGAGCAGCACCTGGCGATGGTGGCAAGGAAAAAGACCCCTTTAACGGGGAAGAAAACCTTCAGCAGACCTGGCTCTTAGAAGTGGGTATTAAGTTTAGCTAGTAGTGAGCAAAGACTTATTCAAAATGTCAACCATTTCCAAAAGACTCACTTGGCAACCTCAGCAATTTCATAACCAGCATCAATGGTTCCCTTTCCTGCAGACACTGCAGCAGTCAGCATGAGCTGGGTGTTGCCAGTGGCTGCAGCCTCAGCTTCATAGGCAGCAACAAGCTCCTGGAAGTGCACACCACAGTTGATAAGACACCTTCTAGTCCACTCAATGGATAATGACAATATTTTTATATAATTGCTGCACATTGAACTAAAAACTCAAGGACCCACCTTGCAGAGCAGAGTGAACCTCTTCTTGTCCTCTGGAGGACTTCCACGAGATCCAGGGTATTCCCAATCCAGATCCAGACCATCAAATCCATGAGTCCTCAGGAACTTAATTGATGACTGGATAAATGTCTGACGGTTGGCAGCATTGGAGACCATGATGGAGAACCTAGGGGTGGGGGGGGGGGGGGATTTGTCTCGCTTTTAGAAGCACTTGGTAACAATATGCTGAAAAAGCATCTGAGGTCATGATAAAAAATTAATTGCATAATACTTTCATATTCATTGTGCTGTTTTGTCTATATCTATTCTATACCATCCTTCATATCATAAGCAGCACATAGGAACAACGCTTAGAAAAATACTCACTGGGTTGAACCAAAGTTCCATCCACCAACAGCCAGTAGGGTCTTCAGATTAGGGTTCCTTTCAAATAGCAAACACAATATTATATGATTTGCCTAACCCAGAACATTTTAGTAGGATTTATTCAGTCTTTTGAATTTTATATTGCAGTTTTAGTCAATCACACACATTTCAAATGTGAATAATGCTCAAGTTCTTACTTAGTCTTCAGGCCATTGAAGGACTTGTAGAGGACGTCATCATTCCACTCGTACGTAACCAGCTCGTTTCGGGGGTTGATGATGGAGAAAGCATAAATCAGATGGGTGCACAGGAAGGGGTCGACATTTTGGGGCATGTACTTCCCCTGGCCAGGTCTGTACTGGGACCAGTTGGTGAAGTAGCACACCATCTGAGATGCAGTTGCTGTAGATGGGTGTAAACAGATCTGAGGTCAGTGATGTGTCTTATTTCTATGTATTTTTCAGAGATTTTCATAATAGCTCAGTCAAAGTGTAACCTAAAGTTTACTTACCCAGCTGGCACATTGCCAGGCACAAGCCTAGAATGAGAGAGAGAGATCAAACATAAATAGCTATAGATGTTGGTATGGTAACAGAAATTGGTATACCTTAATTTATTTATTGTTCCATTGAGGCAAGTTGATGAGAATTTACCTGCTAGAATAGTGAGCTTGGTCATCTTTTCCGAGCTCCTTTTTCAATTTCTTAGACACTGCAGAAAGAAAAATCTGATTTGTCAACCAAATATAAAAAAAGCTTATTAAAGTTATTTAAAAAAAAAATCAATTCTACTTTTTTTCTCTTCTTCTTTTTGTTTTGTCTGGAATATATATAATTATGGAATATGCCCCAATATTAAATGCATAGGTCTGGACTATATAATACATTTCTTATTTTCATGCATGCATAATAACTTTGCTCAAAGTGCTATCAACTTAAACTATATGAAATATAATATTTGTAAAATAAATAAATACAAAAAAATAAAGTTTAATTTAAAATCAAAAAATATCTTGCAATGTTAATTGCTTCTTTGAAAATGAGGTAAAGATTTTGATCTTCAGAGCTTTGTTTTTATGATTCAGAATCTGAAGGTCTTAGGACCGAAACGTTATTATTTTCTGTTAAATAAACTTTTTGCATTTGGAGACAGTGTGCGGGAGTTATTTTCTTATGATTCACATGACCAAAATGATATAAAAATGAAAAAATGGCCATGTCAGCATAACATGCACAAGATTGCGGTAACTGCTATACAAATAATAGCAAAGACGTAACGTTCCATCATGTACCATTTTCTTACAATTCTCTTAAAATACTGTGAGAATCTTGTCTTTGCATATCTCTTCATCCTTGCTCTATTTGCATTGCTCACACCAAATTCCCAGAATGCATCTCAATGAGCTTCCCCTCCCACAGCAGATAGGTCTCATTGTGTAGGTATAATGTGTCATGTCTGTGTGGAGCGAGAAGTCCTTACTGTCCAGTGTCCAACAAACAAACAGGCCCAAAACTGTTGGCCTGGCAGTGCAGCACTTTACTTAAGTTACATCATTCACCAATATAATAGGCCGTCAATAGCTTCTGGAAATGTCAAAGAAGAAAAGAACAAGTGATGCTGTCCAATGTAAGCTTACCTTACGGATCCCTTTCAGAAACCAACGTAGATCAGTTTACCAGCTTCTTATATATACATAAGTGTCCAGCATGGGTGGAGGAGGGGGATATGAGTCAAAGGGAGGTGGGTGGTAATGAAATGTATAGGAACCTAAAAGGATAAGATAAGTATCCTACTGTAAATGCTGACCTGACTGACAGGTAATGATAAACTAATGGTGGAGCATAATAGCACATTGCTGTATCAATACATCGTGCATAACTCTGATGTTTACCATTTTGTAATGATCTTCATGCTAATATCGATTCATTCATCTTTTTGTTGTCAAACGCTGACACCTTTAAGCTGCTACATACTGTAACTAATAACTAGAAAGAAAAACAGCTGTTTATGTTGTTATGTAACTTGTATAGTCCATTTCAACTGCCAAGGCCTGCAAAACCCTTGGCATAAATGTTTCAAGCATTTATCATTCTTTTACACATTTCAAAACTGTCCCACAATTTACAGTCACAAAAGTGCTCCATTTTATTATAAATTAATTATTTCTGTTCATTTATTCTATGATGTCAGAGAAGAGCAAAACATCCCTTCTTATTAGCTGTTACCTCTGTACATTGCCTCATAAAAATAACCTGCTTGCTGGCTAATAAACCCTTATCTTAACTATAGCTGGGCACAAGCACTCCATGTAGGCTACTTCTCTTCCTCTTTGATCATTCAAAGCTGATAGCTTATCTGTTTTATACCATTTTATATTGCTGACATGCTTTCACTCTTAAAACACAAAATACTGGAAAATCTCCCAATCCAGAGACTGTATTCAGGGTCTTTGCTGCTTCAAGTTAGCGGCTCATTTTATTGCTTAAATACCTTTTAATTAATAAGTGACAAAGTGAAGAAAAAAATGGTCAAAGTTAACAGTTTATATCAGAAATTATTTGTGCCTCCTTTTGAGTCTAGAAAAAGAATGTTTTTTGCCTGCACTTATAGTTATGGTATGATCATTGTATGAATGGATCAGCTCAGTGTCTGTACATGGAGACTGTTTATCACATGGCATGTTACATGTTATCCTCACTCATTGCTGTACAACGTATACCTTTATTTATAAGACAGGGGGGGTGTTCCAGTCAAGGTCCAGACTGTCCTGTGTGTAAGAGTAGCTTCTAATATCAATGTATAGACGGTTTTCACCAGAGCACAACCCCACAGCACTTCCTTTTTCTCAGCATTCGGCAAACTGCAGAAATATTCACTCGACATCGTTACTTTTGTTTTCGCTGCTCAGCTGTATAGACGGTTTTCACGGAATGGTCAGTCCTGCACTTGAATGTTTTTTTTTCTTTTATGTCCATAGCAAACACTGCAACAGGAAGTGAGCGGGGGTTCAATTTAGAATGTTTTTGTTGTCAAGTTAAAACCGTCTATACCTTTATTTATAAGGCAGAGGGGTGTGTTCCCCTGAGTAGCTTCTAATATCGTCTCAGACTAAACTCTGATAAGCCTGATAACGCAGCACATTGGACAAAGGCTTGTAAAGCATCACTAATGAAAGAAGCCGTCTTAAGGTCAGGTCATAGCCAGTATCTTATGTTGCAACACTAATAATACAACCATGAGCAAGATAGGACGAATACCATATCTACTGTTCAAAACAATCCAGACAATAACAATAAAAATGGGCTTGATGATTATCCACCGATAGCTCCAATGTCCGTGACAAATGTGAATGACTTTTGAGGCCAATCACAAAGTCCACATTTGTCATGACATGGCCATTCAAAGGATAGGGCAACAAACTATCATTATTAAATATAACAACTGAAAAAGCTTCCTGTAAAGCACCATAGTCAATATGATGGATCTGGTTCTGGAGTTCTATCTCAGCACACACGATATGATTTAAACCACTGTGAGAAAATCAGTGGATGCAAAACAAAGTTATGTAATAACTGGCTGGCTCCCCCCCATCTAGAGAACAAACATGTGTATATAGCACTCACAATGGCCCCAAGTTACCACCCTGGCCTCTGGCAACAACATCCCATCCCCTACCTCACGAGACGTGTTCACGCTTCTCACCTTCCCATTCTTTCCCCCAGACTACTGATATTATACAACATTCTTTCCCCCAGACTACTGATATTATACAACATTCTTTCCCCCAGACTACTGATATTATACAACATTCTTTCCCCAGACTACTGATATTATACAACATTCTTTCCCCCAGACTACTGATATTATACAACATTCTTTCCCCCAGACTACTGATATTATACAACATTCTTTCCCCAGACTACTGATATTATACAACATTCTTTCCCCAGACTACTGATATTATACAACATTCTTTCCCCCAGACTACTGATATTATACAACATTCTTTCCCCAGACTACTGATATTATACAACATTCTTTCCCCAGACTACTGATATTATACAACATTCTTTCCCCAGACTACTGATATTATACAACATTCTTTTCCCCAGACTACTGATATTAAACAACATTTTTTCCCCAGACTACTGATATTATACAACATTCTTTCCCCCAGACTACTGATATTATACAACATTCTTTCCCCCAGACTACTGATATTATACAACATTCTTTCCCCCAGACTACTGATATTATACAACATTCTTTCCCCCAGAGGGTGTTGTAAGAACAAGTGAAATTCATTCCTATAATACCAGATCTGCCCAATATTCAATTCAGAAACCTATTGCAGGAAGCCAAACCCAAACGTCATTTTGTAACACTGCTATCAACTTTTGGAATAATTTACCTGCTTCAGTGCAAGGCATAAACACTGTGAATGTCTTTAAACGTGCTCTCAAGACTCATCTAAAAAATGAGATGTTGACTAGAGAGTAATTGCAACACCTTCGCTGAGATTTCATTTGTATATATCATATATTTTATGTGTCATCGATAGACTTCTTTTTTCTGTTTTTCTTTTATAAAGTACAATTGTGTAATATTAAGGTTTTGATATTTGAAGGACCCCAGTGGAAATAAGCAGGCTTCTAGTTTGTAACTTTAAGCTGCTTTACTGGGTTATCCTTGGATCATTTTACTTTCGTTTTACATATTGTGTACTTTTTTTACTACTGTATTAATTGTAAATTTGTAATGGTTTTTATGCATTTCTTGATCCGAAATAAACCAAACCAAACCAGACTACTGATATTATACAACATTCTTTTCCCCAGACTACTGATATTATACAACATTCTTTCCCCCAGACTACTGATATTATACAACATTCTTTCCCCCAGACTACTGATATTATACAACATTCTTTCCCCAGACTACTGATATTATACAACATTCTTTCCCCCAGACTACTGATATTATACAACATTCTTTCCCCCAGACTACTGATATTATACTTCATTCTTTCCCCCAGACTACTGATATTATACAACATTCTTTTCCCCAGACTATTGATATTATACAACATTCTTTCTCCCAGACTACTGATATTATACAACATTCTTTCTCCCAGACTACTGATATTATACAACATTTTTTCCCCAGACTACTGATATTATACAAAAAAAAATCCCCAGACTACTGATATTATACAACATTCTTTTCCCCAGACTACTGATATTATACAACATTCTTTTCCCCAGACTACTGATATTATACAACATTCTTTCCCCCAGACTACTGATATTATACAACATTCTTTCCCCCAGACTACTGATATTATACAACATTCTTTCCCCCAGACTACTGATATTATACAACATTCTTTCCCCCAGACTACTGATATTATACAACATTCTTTCCCCCAGACTACTGATATTATACAACATTCTTTCCCCAGACTACTGATATTATACAACATTCTTTCCCCCAGACTACTGATATTATACAACATTCTTTCCCCAGACTACTGATATTATACAACATTCTTTCCCCAGACTACTGATATCAGACTACTGATATTATATAACATTCCACAATTCCTTCTAGTAGTGTGACCTGACCCCTGTAGCTCAGGGGTGGGCAACAATTTTTCATGGGGGCCCACATGAGAAACCCAGATTGTTGCCGGGGGCCGAACAAATGTCATGCCATAACCAATTGATGGACAACTTTGATGATAGAGTGGGCCAAAACATTTTTTTGCTGAGGGCCGAACGACACCAGCGTGAAAAATGTGGGGCATTTGAAGCCAGGTTTAGAGGAATAACTCATTTTAAATTAACAGTGTTGTCATTATTCAGTCTTAACCCTTGTACCCTGCAGGCGCGGAATCCTCAAACTCGCGTTGGTCCATCTGATGGACCTTGACGGGAATACTGTACTAATTTATAAATATTAATTTAAATTTTTAAATTTTTGACTGTTTATAATTCATTGGTAACTTCTTCCCTAATACCTCATACCAACATTTCATACCTATTCGAATTTTAACCCCTCAAATGCCAGTGTACAGTAAGTACAGTAAAAAAAAAAAAGCACATAAAAAAAAAGCGATTTTTTTTCCATTTCCATAAAGACAAACTGGCTTTGGGTCTGATATTATGGGCAGGTTGGGGTGTTTTACAAAAGTCACCACTGCAAGATGCCTAGTATCAAAGATTCGCAGGCATGATGTCACAATAGCTATGACATCACTAGCCTATGACATCATCAGTGATGTCATGAGATGATTTTTTGTCAATAATATGTCACTGATGACATTACTGATGATGTCACAGACATTGTGACATCATCAGTGGGTTTTTGTATTTTTTGTGATTTTTTGTAAAAATAGTATTTTTTCATATTTTGAGCCAAAAATCCAAAAAGCGCATGTTTTGGACTACCAGCCATTTTCCCCAAAAAACACAAACGAGCTTTAGTCCAGCATCTATCCTGGTCTAAAGGCTTCAAATCAGTAGTGTGGACTGTCAAATTCAGTTTTATAATATTTTGCCATATTTGGCATAGGAATCAGTTTTTTTTACATTTCATGTAAACTGTATGGAATTGATTGCTATGCCAAAACTGGGGGAATATGGGGAAATAGGCAAACACATTAGAAACTACAATTTTAACCGCTTGAGTCAAGGTGAGATGTGTAACATCAAGGAAATAATGATTTTTTGAAAAATTTGCTGGAAGTTAAAAAAAAAAGTTCTTTTTGTGCAAAATTAACATTGAAATCAATGGGACAACTATGCAATGGACTTTGAGACCATGTAACTCCCCCAAAATTTCTACCAACTCCAAGGTTAGATATTAAGGTCAAAGTTCAAGGTATTTGGTCCAGGATGCCCGCTGAAATAAATTAATTTTGTGAAAATTTGCTGGGAGTACCAATAGAGTGGTTTCAATGGAAGTCAATGGGTCCATCAGATGGACCAAGAGTAAATTGAGGAGTATTTTTGAAAATAGGTCTTAGGATCGTATAAAGATGATAACTATGATTGATTTTTGTCAAATACCCCCAAAAAAATACCTAGCCTTAATTTAAGACCATATACTCAAAAAATGTCGAAACGGCCCATACGCGAATGCAGGAAAAGTCCATCAGATGGACTAGGAGGGTACAAGGGTACCAATTTTTGATCCTTTTCACCTATGTCACCACCTGCTCTCCCTGCAGGGCTTGAAATTAACTTTTTTGACCACCTGCCAATATGGCTGCTAGATTTTAAAGTTTCCAGCCAATTAGAATTTCCACTCGCCAAAATGTTTTTCTTGAAATAAACCAGAATATGAGTGGGTTAATTTAAGCATAATGTATCAGTAAGTGGCCCGGGATTCTCAAAGCCTGTATTGAGGGTCACACAAGAACAAAAATGCACTCTTGAAGCTAAATAAATCCAAGACCGAGTTAATTTTTTTAATTTCTACTTCAATGTAGAACAGTCATTTCTTACACATGATTACTTTTAGCCTTTTAGTTATAAAGATTATTGAAAGATATTCCATATTCCAGACTGAAATGCTATAACAGAAGTGGAGTATTGGCCAGAATGACATGAACATTTGGACACTTATTCAGCTGGTATCTTGCATGTTGCCTTCAGGTGCACTGTAAAAAAAAAAAAAGAAAAAAAACATTTTTTTTTTGGTTGCAATTCCATCGGGGGCGACACAGGAGGCGCCCGCGGGCCGTATTTTGCCCATGTGTGCTGTAGCTTACAGTATACATACATTTTATTGTAGACCAGGGGTGGGCAATTTTTTTTCCCAGAGGGTCATACTGACTTACATCAAGTAAGCGAAGGGCAAACACATTGGACATCATACCTGCCAACATTTTCGCAGCAGTCTCCCTATTTTTAACCCTCTCTCCCGTTGTGATTGGTAATTTCTCGTTAATCTCCCGATATAATAGTGATACAAATCCAATGGCTGTAGCAGATGAGATTTATTAACATAATTCTGCCTTTTATTGTGTTTTGGGGGTTGTGTTGTTTTTCTTTGACGACGTTGGGGGCCGGACTGAGATGGTCCAGGGTCCAGGTCCGGATTTTGTGTGTTGTAAATTGTACAAATTATGCTACTACTTTCACAATTATAGATGTTTTTAAATCTCCCTGCTGTTTTGATATGCTGTATGTATGTATGTATGTATGTATGTATGTATGTACGTACAGTATGTATGTATGTATGTATGTATGTATGTATGTATGTATGTACAGTATGTATGTATGTATGTATGTATGTACAGTATGTATGTATGTATGTATGTATGTATGTAAATTGGTGCTTAATTTCAGTCTGTAAATGACTGCAAAGCACTAATAAATAGCTGGAGGCAGACACAAATGAAGAATACTGAAGTAGTTGATAAGATTTATGAGATGGACACAGTGTGTCAGATCAAGTTTCATACAGTTGACATTTCAGAACATAGCCACAATAAAAATGTATTGAGAAAAATAATAGCTGTGAGTTTTATTTGAGGAAAAAAAAAGTCATAAAAAGCACTCAATAATACATCGTCATTCATTGAGTTGTGAAATAATAGTGTTGTTTCTTACTTACTTAATTCTTTTATTTAGGAAAGGAGCGAGGCAGGGAAATATGGTATCAACAAACAACTTCTTTGTGGATTATCTAGCTTTACAATGGAGTCCAGGAAGCAAGCTGATGGTGGTTTCTTCAGGGCCAGTTGCAAGCTGATGGTGGTTTTTTCAGGGCCAGTTGCACGCTGATGGTGGTTTCTTCAGGGCCAGTTGCAGCACTTGCAGGAGTCCCAGTAGATGAGTCCGGGCTGGCAGCGGTGCAGGTAGGTGATCCCCTGGAAGCACTGGAAGTAGGTGGTCCTGTCGGCCGCATTGGTGTACAGGCCATCAGGACGGCCCACGCAGAAGGAGGCCACGGGGTCCAAGGTGGTGGTGGGGCCCACAGTGGTGGTGGGCTTAGGGGGGAAGCCTGTTGAGTCAGATGCAGATGATTATACATACGGACAGGAGCCATCTGTTTACATGCAGGCATGTTGCAGCTTTTCCCATATAGGCTGAATAGGCCAGTGGTTCTCAAATGGGGGTCCGGGGACCCCCAGGGGTCCGTGGCACTTTGCAAGGGGGTCCGCGAAAAGTTTTCAGGAAACAACTTTTTTGTGTGTGCCAAAGCTTCATAATTCAACGAAAATATGTTATGCTTTAAATCTAAAATGGTTCATGGATTACATTCTAATCTAACAAACCTATCAATTTAAAAGTCAAGCACGTTACCGTGGAAACAATGAAGCTTAGCCCAAAATCACAAATCAGAATGAGGGGGTCCCCGGTATATTTTCTATCTTGTAAGGGGTTCTTGGCTGAAAAAGATTTGAGAACCTCTGGAATAGGCAAAGTGACTATACTCAGGCAAGGCCCGCCCCCAGCAAAAGACGGATCTTATTGGCCCACTTCATTTTGAGTGCCACATTCACCTTTGGATGTGTTTCATTTGGATGATTCATGTGCTTTATACTTTATTGCTTTATGGCGGTGGGCAGGAGTGCTCTTATAAGGGGGCCTCCACACAAAATGTTGGCTATACATGTATTATATAATACATGTATTATAGGGCCTCTAGCAGTTTAGAGCCGGCCCTTCAAAGAGTTAAATTCATGGAAGACATCATAGACACAAAGTTATTTTAAAGTGGGCAAAGCAAAGATGAATGCTAGTATGCTTGATGTTGATTTATTTTCATATTTATGGGTTGTCTGCCTTATTACAGCCTCTTCTGACAAAGGTGAGAAGAACTGGTGAACTAATGCCTATTCACAGGGCCGGGCCCGCCCTATATGTGAACTAAGCAGCTGCCTAGAGCCCCGGGAGTTGCCAGGGGCCCCCTCAATTTTTTTTATTATTATTTTTTTTTTAATAAACATAGGCTATAATATTATAGGCTGTGTGTGGTAGTTAAAACATAGGTTGATGTTTATTTATGTTTGTAGTTTAAACAAAAACATAAATACTGTAGGCTACATACAGTACAACACAAAAGGCTGTTATTTACCTTTTGTCGCCACCTGGTGAGTAAATATATATGTAACTAAAACCATTAAAATTGACAACCGGTCCTGCATGTATCTACCGGTCCTTGGCACAGAAAAGGTTGGGAACCCCTGGTTTAACTGACCTGGCAACCCCTATGGCTGCTGGGTTCTACACGCTTGCTTGACACTGATAGGGCTACAAACGAGCATCATCATCATCACGTTTGTTTGTTTTAAATATTCCTCTAAATATGGCTAAAAGTCCAAAAAACATCAAATTTTCCCTCCTTACAGCACCCCCTACTTAAAAGTACTTCCAGCGCGGATGCCCCCAAACCCCCGCCCCTGGGAGGGGGCCCCTAATCTATATCCTGCTTAGGGCCCCCATATGGATAGAATGTGGTAGAGTCGATTGCAGACGTTTTCAGCAGCTGATAGAACAGTCAATGAATGTCTGATGGAGCAAACGGCTTGTGAGATCTTTACCCATTGAGAGCCTGAGGTGGTTGATCAGAGGATAAACTTCTCCATCTGGGCAGAAGTGGCCAGTGAAGTCATCCATGTCCAGCGTCCAGACATGAGCTCCTCCCAGGTTGTTTTCATTCATCCACTGAACCTACAGCACAACCAGGGAATCAAGAACAAAGATGTTTGCAACAATGATAGTGAACATACTGGGGATGAAGAAGTCCCTGAATGTCTGTTCTGCATTTATCTGTGGAGAATGCTGGGAAAGTCTTTGTCAGTGACTTCAGATCTCACAAGTAGGAGCTTAATGAAGATCAAGTAGGAGCTTAATGAAGTGTCTTTGAAGGCAGCAAAAGGCACAAGGTAGAATGTGAGAAACGATTGAGCAGTTAAATGATTGTAATCAAGATGTTCCTGGTCACCTTGGCGGCGTAGCTCCGTTTGTTATCATAGCCCACCCAGGTGCTGGCGTAAGTGGCGTAAGGAACCTCCTGCTCAGGGATCCACTGAGACGTGGTGCTGGCGCTGAACGTACAGACCTGGCAACACACAAACACAGACAGGCGCTGAATGTGCAGACCTGGCAACACACAAACACAGACAGGACTAAACAAGGCTAGACAGTAGGGGTGTCATAATACACTCCGTTCACAATACGATATGATACACGATATTGGGTTCACGATAACGATACGATACGATATTTTCACAATATTTTTTTGCAATCGATTTGTAAGTTGAGGGGGCATCCTCCACGCTAATTTGAGTAATTTCACCATTTTCATCCTCCGTGTCTGTAACGTCCCTCGTCTGTTCAAACAAAGCAATGAAAAGGAGAGCGAGCATGCAATCAGATGCAGATCAGTGCCACCATGTTCAGCTTCTTTTTCTCACGATATGAGATTTCATCTCAATGATACATATTGTCACGTTTTGATATCGCGATATATTGTGGGACGATATATTGTGACATCCCTACTAGACAGGCATAGAGACAGGGATGGATGGGAGAGTAAACCCACCTTTTTAGTAGCATTTCATTTGAGGTTAGTGTGATTGGGCCGTACCTCATAGTAGGCCCAGAAGCCGGCGGTGCGGGTGTAGGGCCCGGCCTCGGCGGGACCGTTGGCCGGGGCTCCCAGGCCGTTGCTGGCGCCGCTGAGCCGGTAGGTCCGTCCGTACGTAGGGAAGCCCAGCAGCAGCTTCTCAGCTGGGGCTCCCAGAGCCAGCCAGTGAGAGATGGAGGAGTTCTGACCAATGGGACGACAACAGAGATCAGTGCTATGGTGCATTGTTGAGTTTGTGATGTACGTTAGCCAGACACACACACAAACTCATTACCTCCTCCTAAACTCAACTGAACCCCCCCCCCCCCCCCCATAAAACTGGAACTCATATCTAATTTAATGCCTGTTTAACTGGGACTGTAAATTCATGTAAATTCCCTGCACATTTAATGCCTATTTAACTTAGCCTGTAAATTTTATGTACATTCAATGTAAACGTATATTTAACTCAGTCTGTAAATCTCATGTAAATTCAACATAAATTCATATTTATCACCCACAGAACACTTCACCACTCATGAACATATTGTATATATTTACTCGATTTGATTGCACTTGCAACTTTGTGATTGTCTTTAGTTATCTTCCTACTTCTTATCTCTGTATATTGATGTGACCGCTACACTGCATACAGACACTAAGACAAATTCCTCGTATGCAACTTGCATACTGTGGCAATAAAAGTGAGTCTGATTCTGATTCTGATTCTGATATTGCTCCATTCCCACAGTGTAGTATTGATATATTGATCCATTCTACATTATGTAATCAATCATACTTCATCATATCCATCACCTCCTAACTGGAGGAGATCTGACTTTTAACAAAGGATACACATCAGCAATAACCTTGATGTAGTGTGTGTGTGTGTGTGTGTGTGTGTGTGTGTGTGTGTGTGTGTGTGTGTGTGTGTGTGTGTGTGTGTGTGTGTGTGTGTGTGTGTGTGCACACGTGTGTGTGTGTGTGTTCTTACAATATTGTGGTGAATATGGGAGCCATAGTCCATGGCGCTGCGGTACAGCGGGCTGTTGTGTGCTGTGGCTGCCTCCCAGTGGCCGTGGAAGTCATAGGTCAGCACATTCAGGAAGTCCAGTTCCCTGGAAACACAAATAGAACAATTGAACACATCTAGTGGCTTAGGGTTAGGGTTAGGGTTAGTGGCTGTGTGTCACAAAGTGTTCTTTCCGAGGAACAAACATGGATTGGATGAAACAGTAAAAGGGCTCAAACGGTTTCTCACTGAACAATTCAAGTTGTTTCACAGCTCTCTCATTTCATGGATCTTGTGGAAGCCAAATGCTGCCCTCCACTAAACGAGCTAAATGTCTGATTTGACATGACAGCTGTTGTGTGTGTTGCTGACTGATTGGTTTGGTGTGTTTTCTTCATCGACTCACGGTGCGATGTGGGCGACCTCATAGCCGGCGTTGATGGTGGGCCTTAAAGCAGCCACATTGGCTGACAGCATCAGCAGGGTCTTCTTGTTGTCTCTGGCATCGTTCACGAAGGCCTGACGCAACTCCTGTAGAAAGAATGAATTGAATTAGAAATGAAAACTGATGGGGGCGTGCCCAGTGCCTCACCTGGTAGCACGCGTACGATTAAGGCTTAGTCCTTCACGCAGCCGACACGGGTTCGAATCCGACCTGCGGTCATTCGCTGCATGTCCTGCCCTCTCAACCCTCCCTGGCCCCCCGTCGCCGCCAAGCACACACTGTCCCATCGATTAAAGACAAAGATGCCACACACACAAAAATCGTATTGAAAAAGGATGGAAAGGCGTTTGTGATGTGCCATTTCTGAACAACCTTTGTATGACACACACATGAGGCGAGGGCCGAGGGGTCTGCCTTCATTTACACTAGGACCTTGCATCATATCGGTGATCAGTGTTGGGCAAGTTACGTTCAAAATGTAATATACTACATATTACTAGTGACTTTCATTTGAAAGTAATGCGTTACTTTACAATATTACTGTCTGTGTAGAGTAACTCGTTACTTATTACACTACTTTTGCATTACTTTTACCAAAACAACAGCAGCAGCAGAATGACATCGCCGCCCCGGAACCATCCTGAAAAATAATTTAAACCATCTTGAAGTCAGTGTAAACAATTCAAAATTCTAAATGTTATTCTTTTCCTTTGTTATTGTCATCTATAGTGGTTATTTGCATAAAAACACAGTTTGATTAGGAAATGATTGCATCTTTTTAAAATATGTTTATTTATTTTTAACTAAATTTGTAACTTAAGTTAAAGTAAAGGTAAAGTCCCAACGATTGTCACACACCTGAGTGTGCGAAATTTGTTCTCCGCATTTGACCCATCCCCTGGGGGAGCGGTGAGCAGCAGCAGCACCGTGCTCGGGAATCATTTGGTGATCTAACCCCCCAATTCCAACCCTTTGATGCTGAGTGCCAAGCAGGGAGGCAATGGGTCCCATTTTTATAGTCTTTGGTATGACTCGGCCGGGGATCGAACTCACAACCTCCCAGTCTCAGGGCAGACACTCAAACCACAAGTCCACTGAGCAGTTACTTGACAAAGTAACTGGTATAATATTACTGAAATCCTATAAGTAATAAGTTATATTACTGAGTTACTGCTAAAAGTAATATATTACATGTAATATGTTACTTTTGTAATGAGTTACCCCAACACTGTCGGTGATATCTGATATTTAAAGGAACAGTTCGCCCAAAAATGAAACTTCTCTCATCATCTACAAACTCACCAGTTCAAAGTTTGTCCGTACAAAACACAGGGAGAGGGAGGTTGCCAGCACAACTCCAGAGGAAACCAGTCACCATTGACTTCACTATGTACTGTACAAATGAAGTCAATTAGTGACTTCAGTGAATTTTCATTTTTGGGTGAAGCGTTCCTTTAATGAAATGCCAATATAAACAAAATACTACTAATACTACTACTACTAATAATAATACTAATAATAATACTAATAATAATAATAAAACCTGTGATGTGATAAATTGAGATAATGTAACATCACATTATTACATTATCATCAATATATACATGGGAGCTGGGGCTCTGTCTGTTTGTCTGTATATTTCTAGGATGATATATTTAAAAAGATAGACAGCACATTCAAGTTGAAGCCTACAATAAACAGCACGACATCTTTTGGTACGGCACAACGCCTCAAAGAGCCATGCTGACCTTGACCAGGTCAGTAAACCTCTGCTTGTCAGTTGGCGGGCTGCCGTTCTGTCCAGGGAACTCCCAGGCCAGGTTGAGCCCGTCAAAGTTGTGGGTGCGGAGGTAGCTGATGGCCGAGCTGATGAACGCCGCGCGGCTCTCGGGCCGGGCGACCATGGCGATGAATCTGGTGGGACGTAAAAAACGAAACGGACCTGAGTTGTATGGAGAGGCAGAGGGAAGCTGTGCCAAGGAGGCCAAGTTGTGTGCATGTGTGTCAGACTTACGGGCTGAGTCCATTGACGGTGCCTCCGACAGACAGCAAAGTCCTCAGTGCAGGATTACTGAAGGTATAGAAGAAAGAGAGACGGAACACTTTTACGGCACTGGACTAGGTCTTCTGTGGTAGGCGTAGGCCTGTGTCACTTACGGTTACTGGTTTGATAGTATATTGACTGATATTGGCCTTTTGCACTTGTGTGTGTGTGTTCATTTCATTTTTCAATGATGCGTTTATACACAAATTCACCTAAAGACCTCATGTATCACAGAGTGTCTCTACCGTTGAATAGGTGCAGTGGTGCCCCCTGGCTGTACTGACTCACATGTTCTTGAGGTTGTTGAGGCTGTGGTACAGCTCCTGGTCGTTCCACTCCACGGGGCTGATCTGGTTGAAGCTGTTGATGGTGGCCATGGTGTAGATAACGTGGGTGCATAAGAACGGGTCTATATTCGCCGGGAGGAATTTTCCAGCGGCGGGCCGGTACTGGGCCCAGTTGGTCATGTGGCACACCAGCTTAGAGGATGAGGCTGGGGGAAGTCATAAGAACAACACCAAACACAGACACTTACACCTGCAGCATGTCGCCAGGGAAAACATAGCCTCAATGGGCCGGTCCATTGAGCTTTTGAATGTCACTTTTCTTTTGCACCAATGTCTTCTGCATGAATCTCAACATGTGGACTGACACATTGCGGCTTCCTTCCCCTCCTGACTGTGTGCGTTGGTTTAGCCCTCAGCCAAGTATTAAGAGCTGCACAGTCTCATTACACTACATAGAGAAGCCAACAGCAGATGTTATAAAGTAAATGCTTACCAATGTGCAGAGTAAGCAGAAGCCCCAGAACTACAAAGAACAGAGAACAGAGTGAATACATCAATTGGAATAATAGCCTATTCTATAAATGAATGAACGAACAAACAGATTATTAAATTAATGAATGAATGGCATTTACCTGTGGGGAGAATAAGTCTTGCCATTGCGAAATCGAACCAATTTTCCACAGGAACAATGAACCTCTGGACGATCATAAAGAAAAATATGAGTTAACCACCAATCTCCTTACTGTATATCAATCTTTCTACTATAGGGCCACAACTAACAATTATTTTCATTGGCAATTAATCTGTCGATTATTTTCTCGATTAATCGATTCGTTGTTTGGTCTATAAAAATTTGACAGAAAATGCGGAAAAATGTTGATCAGTGTTTCCCAAAGCCCAAGATGTCGTCCTCAAATGTCTTGTTTTGTCCACAACCCAAAGAGATTCAGTTTGCTGTCATAAAGGAGTCAAGAAACCAGAAGATATTCACATTTAAGAAGTTGGAATCAGAGAACTTTGATATCTATTTTTTAATTACTCCAACACAGATAATTGACAACTAATCAATCGTTGTAGGTCTACTGAGAATAAACACGTCTAACGAATTATTTGCTACAATTTCATGTTTGCATGCAATCAGCAAGTTGCAGATAAATTTTCCCAATCAGTATATACTCGCTAATTCAGTCAAATGCTTTGCAAATCCATTACCTTTGTTCAGCAGGAGTGGAGGGAGAGTCGAGCGCTTGCTAGTGTTGTGTTGTGTGTGTGATTTATACTTTACTTATTAGTGGCTAATAGCTGTGGCAAAGGGCAGCTGATAAGTGATCAGTGATAAGTGATAAGGACTCTGGGTAGTGGGAGTCTGGCCCACGTTGTAATAATCATGGCCACAGTTTACTGTAAGTCATAGGCCATGTTCAGACTAGGAGGCCAAATCCGATTTGCTGATGAAGTTATTAATCATCATTATCTTGATTGGTTTCCCAAATCTGATTGGGGAGTGTGTACCGCACTGCCACACATCTGATTCTCAAGTCGGATCTGTGTGTCCAGACCTAAACAGCCTATCTGCATGGGTTGCTATGGTAACGACGTGGGCGTCAGTAAATAAGTACGTTGGTGACGTGGTTTTCCTGCGCAGAAGCATTTGATGACGAGTTGCGAGTGACGTTCAAATCAGATTTGGTGGATCTGCGCGTCCGCACTGAAGTCACATCAGTCGAAAGCAGATTGGAAACTACCTCCATATGTGGTTTGGGACAAGTGACACAAATCAGACTTGGAGCGTCCAGACTCCTAAAACCAATCTGGATAAAGTCATTAATAGGTCACTTAAGTTCACAAATCAGATTTGGCCTCCTAGTCTGAACATGGCCTTAGGCCTGCAGTGTTAGGCCTTTCAGTTTGTACGTCTCACACACACAAACACACACACACGCACACACGCACACACACATGCGCGCATGCACGCACACACACACACGCACAGACACACACACACACACACACACACACACACACACACACACACACACACACACACAAAATAAGGCAATTAGTTCTGATCAGCTTCTAACCTCATATGAATTAGTAATACAGTATTACATTTCACCGTCATAGTGACAGACATCAAAGAGGCTGGCAGTGCAACACGAACCTGAAACTCCCTACTGGAAATCTGTCTTTCTACCTAACTGAGGGGCAGATCAGATGCTGTTGCAGCAAAACCTGGACTGTGATTTCTTTATTTCAGCTGGCATTTAGAGAGGAGATTCACTGAGGGAATCCTAGAACTTCCATCATGAGCTGTGTCTACGTACTCCCTCTGTTAAAGAAATAACGGAGCACGACGGGGATGGGATTCGAACCCACGCGTGCAGCAGAGCACAATGCATTAGCAGTCCATCACCTTAACCACTCGGCCACCTCGTCCTCCATGTTCCTTCATGTGCTGTCATGTCCAGCAACAGACAGCCAGTATCCTCTGAGTACAGTACAGCACATTCACTGCTTTGCTCAGAATAGGATTCTAAAGCAGGCATCAGTAAAAGTTCAGGGGTGAAGGTCTAACAATAGAATCTGTGCCGTGACCCCGGATTCGAACCGGGGTTGCTGCGGCCACAACGCAGAGTACTAACCACTATACGATCAAGGGCTAGCCAGCTCCACAGCTCCACAGAGGGAGCGACTTTGAATAAGCACCTTTCAACATCAAGGTAGGGTCTACCAAAAAATAATGTTCTCCTCATTTAACCTTGCTGTTTCTTTGTTGTCGTTTTTTAATGCAACTTCAAGCTTATTGTGCGCTTTTGTCTCTTTCCTCTGGCTGTCACCACGACTGAGGCTCGAACCCACAACCTCAAAAGTGACTGAGGCTCATTAGCACAACGTCAATACTGCTGAGCAGCAAGCCAACTCTCTCTGCCACCAAGTCAGACTTCTTAAGGCAGGTTTTCTCAGGGCTTTTCACTCTTTCCTCTGGCTGTTGCCTTTCAAAACAGACTTAGGCCTGAACCCACGTTGTTTGTCTCTCTCGTCTCATGCTCTCAGCTTTCACGCATTATGTGCATTGTGAACCTTTTTTGTGAAGAAAAAATATATATACACAAATTATTTATCAAAGTATAGTCTTTATGCATCTTAAAAGATGTTTGGAAGGGATCCTTTACGTTTTAATAGTATTTGAATTATATTAATATGATGTGAGTTTCTATTTGCTTTGGACATAAAATACTTTTTACTTTTATACTTGAGTGCATTTCAGAGCCTGTACTTTTTTTTTACTTTTACTTGAGTAAACAAGTTGAATCAGTACTTCTACTTTTACCAGATTTTTTTTTTTTACACAACTGTACTTCTACTTAAGTAAAGAAAGTGTGTACTTTTTCCGTCTCAGATTTTTTATATTTGGTGTTTCAAAAGTAGGTATACATCTTTATATACATTATGTACACCTATATTATTTACATACTAAATGCTGAATTCATTCATATGATTATTATTATCATAAGAAAATAGTGTAGGCTACCTACTTTTGAAAAACCTGTTAACCATGTTATACTTGTATAGTACTTACTGTTTTCATTGAATCTGCTCAATACAACAGATTCTGAATGGAATAAATTCACACCTTTTTCTTAAATACAATCCCATGATGTTTATTGAATCGTATTTACAAGTTAGCCCCCCCCCCCCCCCCCACACATACACACCAACTCGCTGCCCCGAACCCCTCACATTCCCATTCACTCACACATTTGGAAAGGCCCAGTGGCATCATGAATATTACCCAGTGTGCATTTAATCCCAGCCATATGAAAGACAGACTCCTCCTTCCCACCAGGGAGTGAGTGAACAACCAATCAGAAAACATAACCAGTTCAGCCAGAGCATTCAGTGATTGGGCCCCTAATAAGACATAGTGTGACAGTGTGACATAGACACGACTTTTATGGCTCTTCAATGAATAGTGTATCAAAGACGTTGAGACAAACACATTGTACATAGTAAACTAGCAGTAAGCAGGACGTAGCACGTGGGAGCATCACGCTATTCCCACCAGTTCCCTTCCACCCCGAACAGGCGCCGCGACTGACCAGAGGAGGCGCTAATGCAGTGTCCAGGACACATACTCTTAATCCGGCTTCCCACCCGCAGACACAACCAATCGTGCCTGTATGGACGCCCGACCAAGCCGCAGGTAACACGGGGGCGCGAACCTGCGACCCTCGCGTTGGTCGAGCAAAATCCTCCTCCCCACCATCCTGGAATGGTTTCTCTGGTCAGACATCGAATATAAAAAATAATAAAAACATATTGACTAGCTGCGGTCACGGCGGAACCTCCATCATATCAGAGATGGATTACACGGACTGGATCACATTCATTTATTACATCTGCTCATTTTCTACAAACCCATCATGTACTGGTCCAACCCAAAACTAAACTTGTTTCAGTGAGTTCACTAATCAAAGAATATGTTTACAACAATAATTACCCTCTACAGCACTCTGCCTACAAAGTGAGATCCCAGGTACACAGTCATATTGTGCTATCCAGTGCTTATAGAAGTTGATATTTTGTAAAATGTGCCTAATATTGTCTGGTTTTGCTACACGCATACTCGGATGATATTTTCCAGTCCAGGAACCTGAACATGATGTTGCTGTAGTTTGGATCACATGTTGAAGAGTTGTACCATTTCAGGACATACATGTAATGAAGTGTATCACTGTCAAATGTTTCAGTTATCCAGACCCTATTGTTAAAAAGCAAATTATCTTTCACATTTATCAAGATTTACTTTCCTGGAAAGAACATCCATGCCGACCTGGAGAGAGGTTGATGAATCTATATCCAAAGCATTATGCCTCTGTTTTCTAATACAACGGTTACATTTTGCAGGGGAATCCTCTAACAAGCTGCCGTCAATGCCAATGCGCGAGCAGACCCCGGACGGCGCAAATTAGGTGAATGATGCAAAATTTCACTGTGTGAAATTGAGTCTAAAAAAAAAAAAAAAAATGTGCGTGGTCAAACTCGTGTGTAGCACGATTTTTCGCTCTTGGTGTGAATACTACCTAACTGGGTGTTCACACTGAATTCGATTTTGCTAATTTACGCGGCAAGATTACATACAATGTCAATGCAAACGTGTGAGTAGACCCCTGATTGCACGAATGAAGCGAAATTTCGCTGCCCAATGATGCGAAATTCGCCTCATTCGCTTGAGTTGAAATTTTTCAACTTTGGCAAATAATTTGTACGGTCAACATAACGATACACTTTCTATCTGAGGAAATGTTGCATACTATAGCTTTAACCAAGAATGACACATGATGGTTCTTCTTCGAGTCCGTAGCAATCTCAGATGTCGTTCTGCCAATATCGGGCACAGGCCACAGCTGATGGGGAAGGTAACATGATGGTTATGTTGCCCATCTGATTCCAATTCATCAATCATTAGTGGCGGCTGTTTAGCATTTTCCCCCTCTCTTAACAATAATAGAATATCAAACCACACATTTAATTTCCTTCAGGTTTTTGGACTTCGCTCAATCGTAATACTGTACTGCATGGAAACAAAACAAATTCTTTTCACATGCAACATTTTAAGTGCTCCATTGACTTTGCTAATATGCAAAGTGAGCAGGGTGTAGAAACAGAACAGTTCTGAGCAAATCAAGTGAAACATAAGGCAACAAACAACAAAAACAAGTATAAACGCTTTTTGTGACTTTTCTTAGCAAAAACTTTGACAAGCTGACTATGAAGCCAGTTTCATGTTCATGAATCAGGACACAATCTGGTTGCTAGCGGTTACATCCTTTCTTGTAAACGTAATGAGGAAGGCATGTTACATCAGAAGGGATACAATATAGCAATAACTTCACGATAACACTGTACTTGCTGATAACCTTGGTGATCACCTGACCTCTTAATAATAAGCTGCTAGTTACTCATCACTTCTGCCCTGGACACTCCTCTCACTGCAAAAGTCCTACTGGATATAAGCATTTTTACATTGGTGTCTGAATTGTAACAATGCAGGCACACACAAAAACGTAAACAAAGAATTGTTAAATACGGTAGTTTTTATCCGATTTTAAGTTCCCTTAAAATGAAACATAAATGATAGAAAATGTAAACATTCATTTGTACCAGTGACATTTTTCTGTAGTTTTGCGATAATTACAGCTGAAGCAAAAGACACAAACAAGCATAAAGACAAGAGCCGAAAATCAACAATATAAAAGTTCCTCAGTGCTTCAATGAACATTTGACTCTTACCCCGTTTTTCACACTGCTAGCAACACAATCGGCAAGTCAGCAGAAATCCATCGATCTGAGGACAGTCGGCTGATATGTGGACGGTCACCGAGCTTGTTGTCCATTCAAAGTCAGACATTTCAATTAGGAGGTTGTAACACACCTTCTGTGTTCCAGTGATCCAACTCAGAAAGACCAGCGACGAAACACGGATGCTTTGCCAAGTGCAACAGCTAATGTTATACCAATTATGTTGGCAATGTTAGGTAGCTATTTATAGAATGCTAGCAAATTTACATTTCAATTGTATATGTTTAACAAATTACCACACCGTTGTTTTGGTAGATTTATGGTCATACAATACTGAAAATCAAACCCATTTGTCTTTTGAGGATGATGAATTAGCTCTGGTAAAAGTAATGGTAACAAGTCAGTCCTCAGATACCTGTATCTTCAAATCTTGCCCGAGTTTCCAACTTGGGATTCTGACTTGAAGGTCCATTACATTTATCCTAGTAGGAAGTCATCATTTCTGAGTCTTTTCGACATCTCTGGAACATTAAGCTATAAAGTAATTTGATAGATGTTTGTCTTATGTTTATTTTGGATTAATGCGATCTAATTACCACTTGCTAGCTAGCTATGTTAACTCATCAAAACAGCATCACATTATTGCAATACCAAAACAATGAAAAATACAGAATTAAAATGACATAAAAATACAGAATTTGCCTGTTCTAAAATTCTAAACTTCTAAATGGTTCTAAACCCTCTAGCCCCGCCCACATGGGTCAAAATCGAGCGACATTATGCACCAAGTTGCTAGCAGTGTGAACAAGCAGACAGCCATCATATGTAGGTACTGTACTGTACATAGGTTATACATGAATAATTTACACCTGAAGTCTGTGTCTCGGGAGCTACAGTCGGCTCAGGTACAAGAGAAGCGTCAGCCACAAATGTGATGGTCCCCATAAGGCATGGTTTCTATAGACACCGGTACATGAATACACAATCAGATAATCTGCCGTCCCCCCAGTTCAGCCCCCCAGTTCAGTCCCCACAGACACACGTACAAAAAAAAAGACCCTCTTTGATTTTCTTATAAAAAAATGAAACCCCCGACCCTCCCCAACTCCTCAGTGCTACAACCTTTCCTGGCCCCTCCCCCGAGCGCTGGAACCCACCCCCTACTCAAAACACAGGCTGAGCCATGTGACCAATACGGTCAAGACTGTTAAAAAGTCATGTCCCGGGTTTGGCTGTGATCACAGGCACATCAACCCAACAAGAGCCAGGAGAACTGTGCCTGTGAGAGGATGGAGTCCGTGACTGGACAGTAAGGAGGAGGCATCATTCTGTACCATCATTCCAGTCCCTGGGGGAGAGAGAGAGAGAGAGAGAGAGAGAGATTAAGAGACAGAGAGAGATTGAGAGAGAGAGCTGAGTCTGAGTAAGAGAGACACACCGGCACGCAAATGTTTCCGACTAGCCTGTCATGTCACTGCAGTAGCTCAGTGATTCTCAACATGGGGGCCGGGGACCCTCAGGGGTCCTTGAGGGCATCCCAGGGGGTCCCCAGCGAATTAGGGAATAATTTATTTCTCTGCTTTTCAACAACTCTCTCACTGAGGGAAAAAATACATATTTTTCCTGTCACCTGTAGTGCTATTTACCCATCTATCTCATTTTGTGTTACTTGCCTGAGTTTTGGAGAGATCTGCCTCAGGATTTCTGCCTTAATTCTCTTCAATACAGTGGAACTGGAGCTACTGTAGTTCCTACATGAAACTGCAGCTAGAGCAGCAGCTAGCTAGCAGCTAGCGGGTGTAGTTTGGTCTAAAGAAAATAGTCCCTACATGAAACTGCTCACAACAAGGTCTGTGGATTATCTTGAGTAACCAGGTCATTATTTCTGGAAAGAGACATTGTTGTTGAGTTTTTTAAATGTATTTGTTGGTGCTTTGAGCACCACAAGTCAAGTGCCATCCAGTTCCATTGTATTGGAGAGAAGGCAGACATCTCTAGGGCCGCTATCTCCAAAACTCAGGCAACTAAGACAAAACGATCTATATGGCTAAATAGCACTACAGGTGAGAGGAAAACATCTAAGTTTCTCACCTGAGTCCCGGGACACGATAATCTCATGCGCTGCCCCATCGCCGCCCTCACCCCAGGAGCGGATCTCCAACACGACGTAAGCGTTGTCTTTGGGCAGCGGCAGGCTCACCGACGTCTTCCCTTTGTCCAGAACCTTCAGCGCCGTCTGGCCCTCATGCTTGTACAGAACCTGCCATGCAAAGGACAGTCAATATACAATTTAATTCAAATCTTAATATGACCAAAGGATGAAACATATTTTTGTAGTATCACCAACAAAAAGAACACCTTACTTTATGCAGCATGTTGTTAAAAGTGATAACCTCCATGCTCTAATGTCCTAGTTTCAGCTAACTTTGAAAACTCTAACAGCATTAGCTATCTTTTGATGATTCAACATGTTTTCCTAGTCCACAAACTAGAACAAGGCAGGTGTACCTGAACATGATTTTTTCTTTATTGCTAGTCATAGCTCATCTGCAGAGGGGCTTACAAGTGGCCCTGCCCGACTTATCAAAAGCAAAACTAGGTATACGCAACCGAACTAATAATATTATGCACATAGATTTGTAACAAAAGGTCCCACATATACAGTACAGTACATCTACATATACAGTAGAACCAGAAAATGGTTCTTAAGGGCTTGTACCATAGGGAAACTCTTTTGGAAAGGTTCACTATTGTGTACCATGCTCATTCTCAAATAATACATAAACTCCAAACCAGCAATATGAAAAGCACGTTTTAAGAACCAAACACGCACGCGCACCTGCACACATGCACGCACACACACACACACGTGCGCGTGCACACACGCACGCACGCACACACACACAAACACACACCCCCACCCCCACATACACACACACACACACACACACACACACAGCACTCACTTTGTAGCCCAGTACAGCAGACTCGTTGTGCAGGGCTTTCACATGGTCCCACCTCACCGTGACCCAGGAGCCGTCAGTCTTCCAGGACACATTTCCTGGAGGACGATTAGGAGCTGAAAGAGTGGAAGAAGGGAGATGAGATTCAATTCAAAATCTGTTTCATTCTAACCAGTTAGTCAATAAAAAGGAGGGTAAACTATGACCTCCAGGCAGTGATCCTCGCAAGGCAAACACCCACCGATAATAAGACAAAAAAATCCATGACATTTTCACAAAGGCCTTCATGTTAAATATTTGATATTAATACTGTTATAAAGAAGCTATTAGTTTATGCAATAAATCTTCATGTCAGCCTAAATAAAGGTGGCAAACTCCTTTGCACACATTAAAGCTGCTGTGATACATGTTTGTTAAAATAAGTGTTAAATAGTTCTATATAGAGAGCCCCAGGGATGACGTATTTTTGTAGTCGGAACGCGGAAGTCCCAGACTTCCTGGTTCTTCACTGTTTCTGCCTATGGGATTTTTGAATGGGTTTTTGCTGCGATGCTTCAAATAAGGTCTCTGGGCAACGCAAGCTTAATCAAACGCGAACCAGTGTTCAGCCGGATAATCTTAACACATGAAGACCACTTTTATGAGTTTTGAAGCGTAAATGCGAGCCTTAGAAGTAAAAAGCTTGTGCTAAGCTAATCCAGAACTACACACATAGGCTTCCACATCACGTCACCACTCAACTGGAGTGTTGTTGATGTGCTGCTGTGCACTGATTACCCCGGGCTGAACCAGGTGAGGGAAACAGAATTTCCCTGTTCGTCCTTTGAAGTGATGACATTATTGACGTATAATATCCCCGTCGACTCAACAGTGTAGTCCCATTTAGCCGTTTGCTAGCTAGCCGCCCTTTTAACAGCATGTAATAAACCCTGACAGATCTTAAAGTGCTAAACGTCCCATCAGGCCTTTGATATGGGCTAATAACTGCTTTGAAATAGTGAATAGTATGAGTGGGGAAATAGTCTTTGGCATGCTGTCTTGCTAAGGTCACAGAGGTGAAAACCTGGAACAACAGAGTGGAGTCCGAGTCACTGTTAAAGCCAAAATAAATGAGGCACTTCACGGCCACACTAAATATAATACTCTACAAATACAGTATGTCTTCTTCTTCTCTCACTTTTATCAAGCTCTTCTTCCCGGGTTTTCCTGCTATAGGAGGAAATAGAACAAGGAATGTTGACCAACTGTTTTCCTTCTTGCAACATACAATTCTCATATAGAGAGGCAAAGTGGAACGTCACTTCCTGCTTCAGCACTGTACCAGAGATTTCCAGCCACCATTTATTTTCCCATAAACATTTTGTAAAATGCTTACAAAAATAGTTTTACTGGTTCAAACCAAACGGTTCAGATATATTTAGAAACAGGAGAGATCGCATAACATTTCACTCGGACCAAAACGTAAAAGAATGTGTTTTGAAGAAAATATTTATTTCGATCATGTTGTTCTTTAGTTTTGGTCCCAGTTAAATGTTCTATGGTCTCTCCTGATTATATAGCGTTAGCTGAACGGTTTGGTTTGAACCAGTAGGCCTAAAACTCTTTTTAAAACTCTTTTTATAAGCATTTTACGAAATGTCTATGGGAAAATAAATGGCGAATGAAAATCTCTGGTACAGTGCTGAAGCAGGAAGTGACGTTCATTTTGGCTCTCTATTGACCGGACATTGATTCAAGACTGGTCAAGCAACACGGCTGCACAGGATGACCTTTGCTGAGAGGTCGTCCCGCTGTGAAAACACGTGCGTGACGCGTCGCGTTTGGAAGCTTCGACATTCTCCTCCCTTCTGGCTGCTCATTCCAGCCTGGAACTCAGTATCCTATTGATGCATATCATAAACACAAGGCATTACAGTTATGCAGCTGTTGCAGCCTTAATGCAATATCTTCCTTATTTTACAGATTTTATATGTGTTGTACCAACTGTGAATTGATTTCTGTTTAAATATTTAATTGCTAGTTCCTGAATTTGGTAAGAGCATTGCTTCTCAGCCACCTGATGAGGCAAGGGCTAGTCTTAATTTTTTATTTTTTAGGCAGTCATGTTATGTGATTTGATTTCAATGCAAGCTACCTGTAGCACCAATGTACTTTGAATGAAGTCACTTATTTAGTTTACCCGAAAGCTAGATTATTTTAATATGAAGCATCACTTTGGTTGAAAACTGTGAATTCAACACCTGCTATTTATAAACCAACTTTACCTCAGATTCCTCAATTGAACCACGGCGTTGCATGTTTTGTACAGATGCAAAACCATCAAACCAGCCACAAAAGATTTGCTTGCTTTGTTAAAAATAAGTCTTATTGATCAGATATGAGTGTCTTGTCAGTCTGAATGATTTTGAAATGTGACAATTAGACTTGTTGTTTGTAGGTTGTATTTGGTATAAAATGTTGCTTTTATTATTATTATTATTATTATTATTATTATTGCCATATAGTTTACATTACATCTACTGGGATTGATTTTTTTAACCAGTGTATGTAATGGATTGTGTTGTGTTGGTTCTGTTGCATCTACTTGTTAATTTCACCAGCTGGTTGATTTTCCCTCCTGATTGCCTGATTGGCTGTGTGAGTGGGTTCCAGGTGTGTTGTGTGAGTACTTGATGAGATTGGGTCAGGTGCCAGCGGGTGATTGGTCGGTGTTGGGGATGCCCAGCCTTTAAAAGAGAGCAATAAGCAGACACAGGTGCGTTCAGGGGCCGTATCCCATCCTACTCTACTCTCAACCAGCCACATTTCTGTTGGAGCTGCAGGAGCAGGCTGCCGTTTAAGGTAAGATGCTGTTTTTTGGTTTTCTCTTTTCTTCTTTAGGTAAGCTTTCAATTCCTAGTGAGTATTTTTGGCACAGGCCTACTCTGAAGCCAACCCTCCAACTCAAGCAGCTCAGCTTCATCTTATTTGTTATTTAGAACTCAGAATTCTTGTCCACAATCTGAGTTCTGAGTTCTAAATAAGATGAAGCTGAGATGCTTGAGTTGGAGCGTTGGCTTTACTAACTAGGAAGTGAAAGCCTACCTAAGGAGGAAAACTGGAAGAAGACAGCATCTTCACTTAAACAGAAATGGCCGCCTACTCCTAAAGCTCCAACATAATGGCTGGTTGGGGGGTAGAAGAGGATGGGATATGGCTTCTAGCCCACCCCCTGGGGGGGGTGGGGTCCTCTGCACGGAGGGGCCTTGCTGTTGCAATGTGATGTAACTAATTATGCACACACCTTTAATTTCATTGCCACCATCATATATGAAAACACACATTTTCCACAAGAATAATAACAAAATTATAATAAATAAAAAAATTACAAAAAAGGCTGAGATGGAAAGTCAGCCTGTAAGGTGTTTATTTAGTGGTTATTTCTATTTGTTAATTTCACCAGCTGGTTGATTGGCTGTGTGAGTAGGTTCCAGGTGTGTTGTGTGAGTGCTTGATGGGTCAGGTGCAGCAGGTGATTGGTCGGTGTTGGATTTCCAATAGACCCTTTGAGGTGGTAAGGCAGGAATCAAGAGATGTGCCAGGCACCAGCTTTACATCTGCCACCTCAAAATGGTTGCTGTGAAAGCCTATTCTGAGATGGACTTGAACATGTTTCCATTGAAAGAGAATGAGCCAATAAGGTGGTAAAGGCAAGAACACGCTGGGTGTTTAGAGGTTTTCGCCTCCATTAAGACAGTTCCCCAGTCTCATAAATCTCGTAAAATTCATCGGAAAAAGCTCCCCAACAGATACAAAAACAAGAGTATGTGGTTGATGTACATACAAAGAACTGCCACGATCGGATTTGTGAAATACGCATTTAAATCTTGATTTCCTTCTCCCTGGTTTCTACTCTGACAGCATGAGCTCGCCTCAACAGAGGCAGCCAGACTGCGGGCAGTCCACCCCCAGTAGTCCAGTAGGAACAGGGCTCCCCATGCACCCCAAAGATATATTTTTCTAACAGTTTTTTGTACTCTTCAAGGTGTCTCTAATAAAACACATTTTGTTGTTACCCCGTTGAAATAGTGTCCCATGTTTGGCGGCCATCTTTGCGGGCATATTGCAATGTCTGATGAAAATGGATAAGGGGTCATAACTTTTGAACTAGACGGAGGTTGCCTGATTCCAGTAGAAGCTGGCCGGGCCGCTTAAACACTCATAAAAGTGGTCCTCATGTGTGAAGATTATCCTACTGAACACTGGTTCACATTTGATTAAGCTTGCGTTGCCCAGAGACCTTATTAGAAGCATCGCGCCAAAAACCCATTCAAAAATCCCATAAGCGAAAACAGTGAAGAACCAGGACTGTTAGCATCGATGATTTCCGGACTCGTTCCTGGGGCTCTCTATTCTGACAGCAATCACTGATATAGAGTGTTTGCTCAGTAACATGGTGCTCCCAGTCCCTCTGCTTAGCAGGAAACAGAAGAGCAACTTTTCTGGTTACATCCCTCTTTATCCAATAGGAGAGAGAACTCTGCAAAGAGGATTGAGTCAACATGGTTCTCATTCCCAAGTAGTCAAATACTTTTGGTTTTGGGTTGGTGTTCTGTTCTGGATCAGACCACCAACACAAAAAACATGTGTATAATGGTTCACTATTCCCCATGTAGTGTTTATCATATAGTGAACTATATGGGGACCGATCAACAAGGTTCGGACACTACCTCACTCTGTTCACTATAAATTGCAGTGCATTGTGGGTATTTTATAGTGGACTATATAGTGAATCAAATTAACAGCTGAGAATGCGGGCACTAGTAAAAAAAAAATGGCGAACACACTATATAGTCCACTATTTCTGTAATAGGAAACGGGTTGGAACAGGGCTAATGTGTCAGCATTTGACTACTTGGGAATGAGAACCATGTCAACTCAATCCTTCGTCCAGAATAGCGTGTGAGCCGTACGTGGCCTCCTGGTGGTGACAGCTCTATTGTGCATGTAGTGTATGTGTGAGCCGTACGTGGCCTCCTGGTGGTGACAGTGGTGCGTGGCGAGGGCGGGCCGGTGCCGGCGCTGTTGTAGGCCAGCACAGCAACGTGGTATCTGGTGCTGGGTCTGAGGCCCGGCACCCGCGCTGTGCTCTCCAGGCCCGCTGTCCGCACCCGGTCTGCTGCCGCCTCGCGCTCGTGCTGCCGCCAGTACCGGATCTGAGGACACACATGAGACCGTTTGGTACACTTATTGTACACTGACAACTGACATTACTAAAATAATTGATTGGAAAGAACTGCAAAACTATTAACTAAATTCTTTATTTAAAAAATATTATAGGCAGAGGTCAGTCATTATTCATATTATGTAAATATATAACATGGTTATTTGTTTAATTCTTAATTAATTTTAGTTAATGCCTAATTTTCTATAGAACTACTTGATTATTTCATGGTTCTTGTCTTGGAAACAACAGAAGAAGTTGTAGGAACTTACAACTACCATTGAACTCTTTCTCAGTTTTTGCTGTAATAAGAACATCATTTCATGGTTCTTTCAGGGAAACTTTGTTAAATAAATCAACAATTCCCTTCTCGGAAATTGTGGACCCTGGAAAATAAAGCGTTCTCTTTGACGTTAGTTTTTTTAGGTCACTAGTCCAGGGTTTTCAGCCGGACTAGTGACCTCAATAAAACAATGTGCTTAACTTTCCCCACAGACAACAGGCCTGACATGACAACACCATGACAACAGCAGCCCGGCACTAATAAAGTGATAAACAATATGATCAGTCTGGGGATCAAAAACAATCAAAGCTTCAGAAGGCGGCCTTATGACACTGATTAAACCTAATAAATGGATTATGGCTGAACATGAGATCTGCTGGTGCCGGCCAGAGTGCCATTGTCCCAAATACCTTTGTCCTCGAGACCAAGGTTTGACTTTGTTTTTCTTTGCTGTGGCTTCCAGACAAAAGCAGACACTGCCAAACACTCTGGTCAGACATGTGGTCAGACATGTGGTCAGACATGAATGGGGGCATCAGGGAACAAATGCCCTTGAAATGTCATAAAAGAGGGTACAGGGACAGAGAGGAAGAGAAGGTCCTCACCTCGTATCCTCTGAGGATGCCGTTGGCGCTGAGCTGCTGGACTGGTTCCCAGGACACCTGGATCTCGAAGGCGCTCAGCGCCGTGGCGTTGAGATGTGTCGGTCCGACCGTGGGCTCTGTGAAGACACAGAGGGAGGTGAAGGGCTCAGAATACAGCAGACTGTGTGAAAGTCACAGAGCACCATTTCATTCACTTCATTTCCAGTCTTCTACATGGTGGAGGAACTCAAGAGAAATTGCAGGATTCGTTTTTCCCACTCGGAGATTAGTGTTCAAGAGATCCACATGGCTCTGTTCCATTATCTTTGTCAGGAGTTTGGCACTGAAAAGCTGCTGCAGGCCGCCATGACACCTCGCCATGACACCTCGCCATGACACCTCGCCATGACACCTCGCCATGGCACCTCGCCATGGCACCTGCCTGCAGCAGCTTTTCACGGCTCCACATCAGCATCACACCTCGCTCTGTGTTGCCCGGCGCTGCCCTGACCCTGCTCACAACTTGCATTGACTTCATGCTTGGCTGCTTGCGTGCTTGAAAAATAGACCAGACGCTGAAACACTATTATGGTACCATTTTGTTTGTACTTTTGTTTAAAAGAAACACGCTGTCAGTGCTGTGGGAAGCACATCCATTCCCAATGTTATTCATGTTTATGACATTTGAAATATCAATTCATGAATGTGGTGACTATGGTATACTCCCAAGTCATGGTTGCCCTCTAAGGGTGACAGCAAATACTGCAGGTAGGAAAACTGGCTGAGTAGTTAGTGTAGACAGGGCCGATTTTACCAACGGGCTTACCCGGGCTGAAGCCCGGGGCCCGGGACATCAAGGGTCCCCCCAAAAAAAAAAAAAATTTTTTTTTTTTTTGGGGGGGACCCTTGATGTGTTTTTTTTGGGCCCCCTGTCCAGGGTCTTCGCAAAAAATGTTTTTTTTACTGACGCCATTCAATTTTTTTTGCAGAGTAATAACATCCACTGTGAGAGGGTGTCCACCCGCTATGCCGACCACTCGCAATGCCGACCTTAGGTTTAGGTGTGGGGGGTGGGAGAGGTTAGGTTTTGGGTTAGGGTCTGGGGGAGGTTAGGTTTAGGCGTGGGGGTGGGAGAGGTTAGGTTTTGGGTTAGGGTCTGGGGGAGGTTAGGTTTAGGCATGGGGGCTGGGAGAGGGGAGGTCGGAACAGCGAGAGGTTGGAACAAAGACATGGACCCCTGTGAGAGGGCTCCCGAATTTGTAGATGAAATAGTGCAATTCAAAGAATTCATCAAAAACAAAGACAATAAAAGTGTGCGGCACTTGCTTCAAATAATAAGGAAGAGGAACCTGTCATCAGTTTTTCCAAATGTGGATATTGCCTTCAGGATTTACTTAACTCTCCCTGTAACAAATGCCTCTGGAGAGCGCTCCTTTTCAAAACTTGGGCTTGTCAAGAACAGGATACGGTCTACAATGGGACAAGAAAGGCTCACCCACTTGACATTGATGTCATTGGAAAGTGACATTGTTAGAACATTGGACTTCACCACTCTAGTCAAACGCTTTGCCACGGCAAAAGTCAGGAAGAAGACATTTCAGGTACGAACAGACTTGAATACTGCTTGATTGATTTGTGCAATAATTGTGAGAATGTGTGTGTGCACTGTAATAATAACAGCAATAATAAATACTAAATAATAATAATAAAAGTGCTTGTTGTGACATCTCAGTGGCAATGTTTTCTTTCCAATCAGGCTGTTTATGAAAGAACATGATGGCTAAACCTACAGTTTGTGTTTGTAAGTTAGAATGCTGACAGGAGAGCAGGTGGTGACATGAAAGTTAGTGAGAAAAGGAGAAGATACTGAATAATGACATCACAACAGTATAATCCTAATGTTGATTTAAAATGAGATATTCCTTTAAATACGGCTAAAAAAGGTTAAAAAAAAACACTAAAAAAAAAAATCGGCGGCCGCCGAAGCCCCCCCTTCCGCTTGAGGGGGGGGCCCTGCAGAGATGAATAGCCCAGGGGCCCATGAAGTGTAAAATCGGCCCTGAGTGTAGATTACATTAACAAAGCCCATAAACTACCAGTACAATATGCACGATTAACAAATAAGCTTCTCCATAGAATTATTACAATTAATACAAAACAATACAAACCCTGGTTGAAAGGAAAGGGTGAAGGGGGGTACCAGGACAGGAACTCACCTTCCTCTGCAGAATGCACCACAGCCATCTGGCTGAAGGGACCTTCTCCTCGGCGGTTGTAGGCCTTGATCTTCACCTGGAAGGGGCTGTAAGGTGCCAGGCTCTGGTTGAAGTAGACGTACCGTGACGACTCCACGTGCGCGATGGGCACCACCGTCCACGACGCCGTGTCCTTCGTCCGGAACGCCAGGATGTAGCCGAAGCCGTCACCGTTCTGGTACTCTCTCGCCATCGGCTGCAGGAGTCAGGAGAAAAGTGGACTGAGTGAAACTTTGATAGAGACAACTGGAGCCTCAATACAGTCAGAAAGCATTGGCTGTGATATTGGCATGTCACAGACACACACAAAGGCACACACACACACACACACACACACACACACACACAGGCAGGCACACACACACACACACCTCCAGGCTGCCTACTCACTGTCCAAGTAACGATGAGTTCACTGCGGTCCCCTCCTCCTCCCCCTAGTCCACTAGGGGCCACTGTGGGAGCTGAAAGGCAGATAACATGTACATTAATATACTTGTATACATTGGTAGTATTGGAACATTACATTGGTGGTATTGGTGGCTGTTCATCTCATGATGATCACAGTTTGTTTTTATTCATGTTTTATTCTACATCACTGCTCTTAAGCTTCTTTGACATTTGAATTGGATCCTTTTCAAGTCCTGCTTAGATTCACACAGCATTTGTCCCGTGATGCTGATAGCCGGACCAAGGGCAAACGCAGGCTCAATGCAAAGTGGCTGCCAGTGCCACTAACCACCGGTTACATCAGACAAGGAGTGTGTGTGCTCCAGGGTAGGTTACTTCAGACAAGGAGTGTGTGCTCCAGGGTAGGTTACTTCAGACAAGGAGTGTGTGCTCCAGGGTAGGTTACTTCAGACAAGGAGTGTGTGCTCCAGGGTAGGTTACTTCAGACAAGGAGTGTGTGCACCAGGGTAGGTTACTTCAGACAAGGAGTGTGTGCTGCAGGGTAGGTTACTTCAGACAAGGAGTGTGTGCACCAGGGTAGGTTACTTCAGACAAGGAGTGTGTGCACCAGGGTAGGTTACTTCAGACAAGGAGTGTGTGCACCAGGGTAGGTTACTTCAGACAAGGAGTGTGTGCACCAGGGTAGGTTACTTCAGACAAGGAGTGTGTGCACCAGGGTAGGTTACTTCAGACAAGGAGTGTGTGCACCAGGGTAGGTTACTTCAGACAAGGAGTGTGTGCTCCAGGGTAGGTTACTTCAGACAAGGAGTGTGTGCACCAGGGTAGGTTACTTCAGACAAGGAGTGTGTGCTCCAGGGTAGGTTACTTCAGACAAGGAGTGTGTGCACCAGGGTAGGTTACTTCAGACAAGGAGTGTGTGCACCAGGGTAGGTTACTTCAGACAAGGAGTGTGTGCACCAGGGTAGGTTACTTCAGACAAGGAGTGTGTGCACCAGGGTAGGTTACTTCAGACAAGGAGTGTGTGCTGCAGGGTAGGTTACTTCAGACAAGGAGTGTGTGCTGCAGGGTAGGTTACGTCAGACAAGGAGTGTGTGCTGCAGGGTAGGTTACTTCAGACAAGGAGTGTGTGCTGCAGGGTAGGTTACTTCAGACAAGGAGTGTGTGCTCCAGGGTAGGTTACTTCAGACAAGGAGTGTGTGCACCAGGGTAGGTTACTTCAGACAAGGAGTGTGTGCTCCAGGGTAGGTTATGTCAGACAAGGAGTGTGTGCTCCAGGGTAGGTTACTTCAGACAAGGAGTGTGTGCTGCAGGGTAGGTTACTTCAGACAAGGAGTGTGTGCTCCAGGGTAGGTTACTTCAGACAAGGAGTGTGTGCACCAGGGTAGGTTACTTCAGACAAGGAGTGTGTGCTCCAGGGTAGGTTATGTCAGACAAGGAGTGTGTGCACCAGGGTAGGTTACTTCAGACAAGGAGTGTGTGCTGCAGGGTAGGTTACTTCAGACAAGGAGTGTGTGCTGCAGGGTAGGTTACTTCAGACAAGGAGTGTGTGCTGCAGGGTAGGTTACTTCAGACAAGGAGTGTGTGCTGCAGGGTAGGTTACTTCAGACAAGGAGTGTGTGCTCCAGGGTAGGTTACTTCAGACAAGGAGTGTGTGCTCCAGGGTAGGTTACTTCAGACAAGGAGTGTGTGCACCAGGGTAGGTTACTTCAGACAAGGAGTGTGTGCTCCAGGGTAGGTTATGTCAGACAAGGAGTGTCAGAGTCAGAATCAGAATCACTTTTATTGCCACAGTATGCAAGTTACATACGAGGAATTTGTCTTAGTGTCTGTATGCAGCGTAGCGGTTACATCAATATACAGAGATAAGAAGTATGAAGATAACTAACGGCAATCGCAAGGTTGCAAGTGCAATCAAATCAAATCAAATCGAGTCAATATATACAATATGTACATGAGTGGTGAAGTGTTCTGTGGATGATAAATATGAATTTACGTTGGATGTACATGAAATTTACAGGCTAAGTTAAATAGGCATTAATGTGCAGGGAATTTACATCAATTTACCAGTCCCAGTTAGACAGGCATTAAATTAGATACAGTATGAGTTCCAGTTTTATGGGTGTGTGCTCCAGGGTAGGTTACGTCAGACAAGGAGTGTGTGCTCCAGGGTAGGTTACGTCAGACAAGGAGTGTGTGCTCCAGGGTAGGTTACTTCAGACAAGGAGTGTGTGCTCCAGGGTAGGTTACTTCAGACAAGGAGTGTGTGCACCAGGGTAGGTTACGTCAGACAAGGAGTGTGTGCTCCAGGGTAGGTTACGTCAGACAAGGAGTGTGTGCTCCAGGGTAGGTTACGTCAGACAAGGAGTGTGTGCTCCAGGGTAGGTTACTTCAGACAAGGAGTGTGTGCACCAGGGTAGGTTACTTCAGACAAGGAGTGTGTGCTCCAGGGTAGGTTACGTCAGACAAGGAGTGTGTGCTCCAGGGTAGGTTACTTCAGACAAGGAGTGTGTGCTCCAGGGTAGGTTACGTCAGACAAGGAGTGTGTGCTGCAGGGTAGGTTACGTCAGACAAGGAGTGTGTGCTCCAGGGTAGGTTACGTCAGACAAGGAGTGTGTGCTCCAGGGTAGGTTACGTCAGACAAGGAGTGTGTGCTCCAGGGTAGGTTACTTCAGACAAGGAGTGTGTGCTCCAGGGTAGGTTACGTCAGACAAGGAGTGTGTGCTCCAGGGTAGGTTACTTCAGACAAGGAGTGTGTGCTGCAGGGTAGGTTACTTCAGACAAGGAGTGTGTGCTGCAGGGTAGGTTACTTCAGACAAGGAGTGTGTGCTCCAGGGTAGGTTACTTCAGACAAGGAGTGTGTGCTCCAGGGTAGGTTACTTCAGACAAGGAGTGTGTGCACCAGGGTAGGTTACGTCAGACAAGGAGTGTGTGCTCCAGGGTAGGTTACGTCAGACAAGGAGTGTGTGCTCCAGGGTAGGTTACTTCAGACAAGGAGTGTGTGCTCCAGGGTAGGAAATGTACTTTTTAGCTGCGACCCTGGTGTGCACTTTACTGTATGTCACCTTGAGTCAGTGTTTTCCCTAAAAACCTTTTCAGGCCTGGAGGGATTTTGAAATGTACCCCGACCGCAACGGTGGGGGCCCTCGCTGGCGACGCTAAACTTTTAGCTAACCTGTTCGCATCTATGTTGGCAATGGTATCCCAAGTATCATCATACTATTATGGGATGCGATGCAAACAGTTGTATTATGGGATGTGCGTTTCCCAGGCAACGACACACGTTGACACGTTTTGGAACAGCGCTGCACACTGGCACGATGCTCCTAAAAGCAAAATGTTTATTTTTTTGAATGATTTGGCATCTTCTATGACTGTCAACACCAGTATTGTTGTATTGTAATAATATGCCATAAAGGTTTTTTGAAATTTAGGGGAGAGCAGGAAAAAAATATATATATACTGTATATAATAATTATATATATATAAAAGAAAAGGATTCTGGCCTGGCGGGGACGTCGTTGTAGAATGTTAGGGGAAACACTGCTTGAAACACTGCTTGAGGCCTCACCTGCTTGCTGTGTACGGATGGTGTGTGAGGGCATGCTGGGCTCTCCGCTGCCCAGGATGTTGCTGGCGATCACCTGAAACTCATAATCCATCCAGGGCATCAGGCCGATCACACGAGCCGACTCTGCGTTGCCCTCGATGTTGACAGGGTCTGGTGCACGAGGAAGAGAAAAGAAAAAAGAAGCATGCTAGAAAAAGAGTGACTGAAAGGCGTGACTGTAGATCCATTCAGTAACGTTTTGAGTCAGAGTGACTATTATTTCCAAATGTAGGTTAATATGCAATTAGCCCCACTCAGACTGACATACACACCTGTCCTCATCCTCTCACACTGACATACACACCTGTCCTCATCCTCTCACACTGACATACACACCTGTCCTCATCCTCTCACACTGACATACAGTACACACCTGTCCTCTTCCACTCACACTGACATACACACCTGTCCTCATCCTCTTCCACTCGGATGTGAGAGACAATCGACCCATGATGACGTATTTCCCGATGGGACTGTGGTTATCATAACCCCGACTCCACCTGAGCTCCACCGAAGTCTCGGCGACGTTCTTCACCACCAAACCACCAGGGGGTCCCGGAGGGCCTGGACACGTCCGTAACAAGGATATGTGAATGCATGCATAGTCACACAACTGTCACATGTATCTTATTATTATTATTATTATTACGTCATGTTTGTCCTGATCGAGAAGAACGAACATCTCAGCGTGCGACCGAGGAAGAGAGGAATTCTAATCTGAAGAGTGACATTTCTGCATAGAAGTAAATAAGTAGAAAGACACAATGTCCTGCTTATTCACAAATGTGACACTTAACTAACAAATAACATGGACTTAACTCAAGACCTGAAGACATACATTGGATTTTTATATAGAAACAACAACGCATGCTTCTCTTTTGAAAGTAGAAAAACCTTTGTACTATCCACAGTCATGTCTGTATCAGAGATATGTTGTATGAGTTTACCACAGTGACTTCTCATTTATTACAGGAGCCACATTTCATTGGCACCATGTTGATGTAAATTAAAAAGTTGTCTGGTCTTTTAAAAATGAGAATGGAAATTGCATTATAATCATCTAAGACTCTTAAATCCAGTAATTAAGCCACCAGATCACCAGACCGGTTAGCTTTAAATACTGAACCCGACTGCTTTCTGATGCTCAATAGTGACCTTTTTTCTGTATTTTCTGCATCACCTTGATGGGAGTTTTGTTGTTGGTTCTTAAGTGTCTCTTCAAAAGTAAATCTGGATGAGACGACCTGATCCAATAAAAGATTAAATTAAAAAGAGACGTCGGACGCGTCCGCCTTACCGCGCACTACGAGTTTGGCTGCAGCCGAGGCGCTGTCCACCACGGTCTGCGATGTGCAGGTGTACATCCCTGCTTGACTCAGCTGGCCATTCAGAATCAACAGGTCACCTATGGTTTCCTTCTGATAGGACACAGAGAGAGAGAGAGAGCACAGAGAGAGAGGGAGAGAGAGAGAGAGAGAGAGGGAGAGCACAGAGAGAGAGAGAGAGCACAGAGAGAGAGAGAGCACAGAGAGAGAGGGAGAGAGAGCACAGAGAGAGAGAGAGCACAGAGAGAGAGGGAGAGCACAGAGAGAGAGGGAGAGAGAGCACAGAGAGAGAGAGAGAGAGAGCACAGAGAGAGAGCACAGAGAGAGAGGGAGAGCACAGAGAGAGAGGGAGAGAGAGCACAGAGAGAGAGGGAGAGCACAGAGAGAGAGGGAGAGCACAGAGAGAGAGAGAGAGAGAGCACAGAGAGAGAGAGAGAGAGAGAGCACAGAGAGAGAGGGAGAGAGAGCACAGAGAGAGAGAGAGAGCACAGAGAGAGAGCACAGAGAGAGAGAGAGAGCACAGAGAGAGAGGGAGAGAGAGCACAGAGAGACAGAGAGGGAGAGCACAGAGAGAGAGGGAGAGCACAGAGAGAGAGAGAGCACAGAGAGAGAGGGAGAGCACAGAGAGAGAGGGCACAGAGAGAGAGAGCACAGAGAGAGAGAGAGAGAGCACAGAGAGAGAGAGAGAGAGCACAGAGAGAGAGCACAGAGAGAGAGGGCACAGAGAGAGAGAGCACAGAGAGAGAGAGAGAGAGCACAGAGAGAGAGGGAGAGAGCAGCACAGGGGATGATGGAGTCAGGACGGAGTTTGAGGCAGAAGAAGAAACACTGTGTTAGAAAAGAATAAAGGAAATGACATGGGAGATGTTTACAGATGTTCCTCACTATGAGGGATGCAACAACATCGATATGATCTGCATACAAACAAGTTTCTATGATCATCACATTTTGTACATAAAACAAAACATTTTGAAAAAAACAATAGATCATCAATTTGGCCGATACGATAACCGATAGTAACATTGTTGTTATTTTGCTCATCGGACCGATAACGATATTAAAAAATTACTAACATCGGCCGGTACCGATATGATTGCCAATATATATCATGCATCCCTCCTCACTGTTACAGCAGTACTGTCAACTCACATTCAATAACATTGATCAAAGTGGACTTTCATTTCATTCAATACTCGCGTTAAGCATTTATCCAATGAACCATGAATCATACTGCAGTATAGCTTTATAGTGCTGCCGGGCGTAACGAGCTGAGCTCATTCATTTCACTTTTACACATGAAATAACAGCTCATCTCATTAGGATCACATTTCTCCCTGACCTGGGGCTCAGGTACCATGATGACCACCTAGTGGTGCCGTCCTGAACTGAAATAATGATCTGAAACAACAGATGGATTTCTGGAGCACATGGTCGATTTGATCAATTTAATTAATAGGTGCAAACAGACTGACGTTTGGACACACAGGAAGTGTCTTCCTCAGACTCAACATCAGTCTGTTTGAATCGACCGTGAGCTCCACAAATTCATCTTGTTCCATATCGCTCAGTGCCTTTTTCTGAGAGGTTCGTCAGCTGAAGTGGATTGTGAAATAATTCTACAGGTAGTTATATAATATCTTGCGTGGTATTGTCCATTTTGTCTCGCTCTTGTCTTCAGTGGTACAGTCCCTTCAAATGGTGGTGTGAGTGTTACAGTGTTCAATTCTGCCATCATCTATTGACTTATTAAAAGTTGTGATGTGTAGCGTTTTTAACAACAATACATTTTGAGACAGTATAAAGTTGCCTGATGAAGACCTGTTGGTCGAAATGTTGTTTTTAAGTCATTAAAATACTCTGGGAGCTGCAAATCAGTGTGCAGATTTTCTTCTTCTTTTTCACTTATGGACTATGAATATCCAGCACCTGGCCTGACAGAGGATTGGATGTGCGCACAACTACTCTGTCTCTCAGTATAATATAATTAACATCAACAGGACCATCACAGAGAAGGTTGATTTTTTGGAGTATTTGACTTGCTTCCTCCATGTGGTGATACAGTCTTACAGCGTCCTCAGTACAGTTGAAACGTTCAGTTGGGATGAGATTTTCTTTACCCTCTAACACCCAGATATTAATGGCTCACTCCGTAGCAGTTTGGGTCATTCGACTGTTGCAACAAGGCATGTCATGTCCGTGTCTTCACGTCTCAACTCTGTCGCTAGACACAAACTATCATGCTAACCAGGCGTGGACTGCATAATCGGGCACGTCGGGCAAAAAAATGTTTTGGTGCCCGCAGTCAGGCCACTCACTGAACAGCAGGCCAGGTGCCGCCTACTGGTTTACTAGTGGTTTTATTACTTTATTCAGGGTTAAAGTGGGTGCATCTCATTGTAAAATTGGACTCGGCCCAAATTGGGCTGCAAACGGCCCAAATCGGGCTTCAAACGGCCCAAATAAATTGGGCTTCAAACGGCCCAATTTGGGCCCAAATTGGGCTTCAAACGGCCCAAATTTTTCACCGCCGCCCTTCGGACGCTCCGTATCGGCCTGGCCTGCTTGGTATCTAATGCCCGGCCTGAATTATGATCCCAGTCCGCCCCTGATGCTAACCACGCCTTTTTCTCGACAGCGTCACCGTCCAACATGCACTATAGCGCTCACCCCCTCCACCCGGTGGTAGGGCCCGGCAGGGTCCTCCAGGTCCAGCAGGACTCCGTTGTGGGCCCAGGTGAAGGTCAGGTCCATGGTGGGGTCGTGGGAGGCGTGGCACTGCAGCGTCACGTTCTCCCCCTGGTTGATGTCAGCGTTGGCAGGAGCCAGCGTGATCTTAGTGGCATCTGCATATTAAAGACACATCAAGAGAGTGCTGAAGAAGGTGTGTGTGTGTGTGTGTGTGTGTGTGTGTGTGTGTGTGTGTGTGTGTGTGTGTGTGTGTGTGTGTGTGTGTGTGTGTGTGTGTGTGTGTGTGTGTGTGTGTGCAGGATAATGTCCTAAGATAGAGACAGGAAGTGCCTTAAACATGCATTCTTTCTACTGTCCAGCACCAGCAGGGGACCAGCTGGCTCCAAAAAGAAGTCAGATTGTATGGAAGAGTATGAGGAAATGAGCCTACTTCTCTCTGGATTTAAGAGCTCAGTAAAACACTTTCCTAATGAGTTGATGGTCTCCATCACTAGTTTCAAGTCTTCTTCACAACATGATGTTCTAATGAGTTGATGGTCTCCATCACTAGTTTCAAGTCTTCTTCAGTAACAACATGATGTTCATTTTCTAAATGATGGTCCCATTTCGAGTAATAGACTGGAAAGCAGACTATGCTTTGGGCCGTGATTGACAGGCCGCCTTGTCCAGTGATCATGCAGCTCTCCAATCATGGACCAATAGCAGGCAGTGCTGCGGCTCTGTGGGAAAGCCCTGATGTGTGTGTGTGTGTGTGTGTGTGTGTGTGTGCATGTGTGTACCTCTGACAGACAGGTGTCCGGTGCTGTTGGCTTTGCCCAGGTAGTTTTCAGCAAAGCAGGTGTATTTCCCTTCATCTGCCCTGCTGATGTTGTGGATCCACAAGATCCCATCTGGAGTGACTGTGACCCTGAGGAGAGAAGCATCCAGAAGGTCAAGAGCGCCTCCAACTGGTTGCCTAGAGACGACACTTCACACGTTGATACAGTAGCACCTGAACAGGCGCTTCACAACAGCTAAATGATAGAAGTAAACAAACAAAATAATCACTTTATGCCCCTTTTAAGATGCATAAGTACCGTAGTGAAGACGACAAAGGACAACAAAAAAGGGGGAACTGTAGACTTTTTATTACACTCATATTATTCAGCATTCTTCACTGTCTTTGGTCTAAACTTTGATGCTTTTCTCTCTGAAAATTAATTTGACACACAGGTGAGTTACCACACTTTTCATGAGGCTGTGACAGACTGAAGCGCAGTAATACATCCCTCTGATGTTACAATGCTACTGAGAAGTTGCATTTGAACTTTCCATGGATTTAGTTTGAAATCTTCCAACATCTGACATGAGTTAAAAGTTGATCTGTTTTAAAGAGCTGTCTAGATGTTTCTTTCAGCAGTGTAGAAACTGAGGGTTTACTCGCTGTGCTCAAGGTTCAAGGTTCACTTTGTCTATTTCTCAGTGTGAAGCGCTGTGAGAGTGGGAAGGAGATGTTTTCTTGTCTGCCTTATAATATAATGCTACAATAAGTGTCTGTGTGTGTGTGTGTGTGTGTGTGTGTGTGTGTGTGTGTGTGTGTGTCTGGCTGTGTCTGTCTGCCTGTCAGTCAGTCAGTCAGTCAGTCTGTCTGTCTGTCTGTCTGTCTGTCTGTCTGTCTGTCTGTCTGTGTGTGTCTGTGTGTGTGTGTATGAGCGAGCAGAATTGTATTCGGCCACAGCTATGCCATTTTACGTGCGATCGCGCTGAATCTTTCAGGAAGTGTAAAGAGCGCCCCCTGCAGTGAGGTGACCTAACGGTGTCGGATTTTTGAATTAGGTAATTATGGCAGATTAATTGCCGAATGAGCGTCCGCAGTCAGGCTGCAGTGAGGCGAGCTGTTGGTGTCGGTGGAGCAACCTGCAGCTCCAGGGAGAGGGAAATCGTGATTTTTAAAAATGTGTGTTTCACAAATCCGATCGTGGCAGTATGGCAGTATCTACATCAAACACACATGCTGATGTTTTTGTATCTGTTGGGGAGCCATTTTCGATTCATTTTACGGCATTTATGGGTCTCGGCAACAAACAAGACGCGTAAATGTCTCCCCCCGCTGGCCAGCCTGCAGCACACAGGTTGGGCGTGCAGAGAATGCAGAATTTGCACTCAATACACTGCATGGATATTGCGCTAGTTGTAGAGTAATGCTGCAGTCTACCTGCTGCTGTTGGTGAGCAACTCTGTCCCGCGGCTCCAGAACAGGGTGGGCTTGGGCGCGGCCCGAGGACGACATTCCATCATCACCTGCCCCCCTCTGGCTGCTGGGACCAGTTTCCGGACCGGATTGGACCTGAAGTCCGGGGCCTGCACTGGAAGCACAGCACACAGTGGAGCCACAGGGTTAGACCAGTTACAATGTACACTGTATTATTGTGAAAACCTCAATAATTATACATTTTCTTATTTTCTTTTGCTGGGAAGTTTCACACAACTCCCATTCTTCTTTTCACGTATCAAAACATTTCATTCGTTTACATTCAGCTACGTATGGTGATATATACAGAACTGTGCAAACGTCTTATAATAGATTATATAAATTTGGTCTTAGATGTATATTTGTTTTCTCTTGTGTGTCAGTAAACGGCTCTTTAGTGTATTATTTTTGTTACATTTTAAAACAAATACTTTTCAAATAAATCACATTATTGTATATGCACTGCTTCTATTATGTTATACCTATGAACGATGTTAGCAACAGAATCTGAACTTTTTTTGAGAAGTAGGCCTACTGTAAAGACAGTTTAGAGTACAGCGATTAGTGATCGCCCAATGAGCAACGCTGAACGTTAATTATCGCTGGACGCTGATTTTGGGCGCTGTCGCTCATAAAAAGTATAAACACTAGGTGATAGGAGAACGCATCACAGAGGTGCAGTTTCATTTCAGACGCTTCATTTTAATTTTCTCTCAAGACATGAAGGTAGAAAAACAAGGACACTTTCTTGAGCCAGCGATCGGGTCAAAGTTCAATCCAAATGAAGTCTTGATGGTCACAACCCTCATCGCAAAGAAGCCTGACTGCATAAGTATAAACATATATCGTTGCCACTGACGATGGAATATGATCATTGTCCGTCGCAACCACCATAAATCGCTGTGTATAAACTGCCCTTACGAGACATAAGCAATGACACTTCATTTCCTCATGTCTACCCTCCTCCTACCTTGGACTCGGAGTTCACCGTTGGCGTAGACGTTTCCGTGTTTGTTCTCGGCCACACACTGGTACATCCCAGAATCCTCCAGGGCCAGGTTGTTGATCTTAAGACGACCCCCGTTCACTTCCACCCTGTCCTGGGGGGCGAGAGAGGGGGGTGAGAGTGAGCCCACTAGAGCTAGAGTCACCAAAATCCCAAAACTGGGACTGTCCCCAGAAATCGGGGACGTCTGTCACCTTAGCATAGGATACACTGACTGGACCATCCTTTACGAACAGAAAGCCAATAATGCCGTCCCACAATTCCTTGCGGCAACTTAGCCACAAGGAATAGCCGCATTATTGCTAACACACAAAAAATGCATTTTTCTCAGCAAGTCCTAATGGACTTTTGTCTGGGTGGAAGTATTCATTCCCATTACTGATCTTGATTTTAGAAGGGAAGAGAGGATGAAATCAGACATTTTGTGACACAGAAAAGTAATCTAGCAAAGGCGTGTACAGCATTCATGTGTGCGTTACCTGGGTGGTGAGCGGCTTCATGTGTGCGTTACCTGGGTGGTGAGCGGCTTCATGTGTGCGTTACCTGGGTGGTGAGCGGCTGGCCGTTGCGTAGCCAGCGTATGGACGGCCGTGGTTTGCCGGCGGCCACACAGCTCCAGTGCAGCTCTGAACTGATCTCCACCTCGGAGTCGCTCATCACCTGCAGCCACTCTGGCTGGGCTGCAGGGGGCGGCAGAGAGCAGAGAGAGAGAGAGAGAAGGAAAATGAGACATATAGTGAACTAGAGCTGCGCTGATATACTATCTGTAGTATCTGTAGTACTGCTGATAGTATCTGTAGTACTGTCTGGGATCAGAGTTGATTCAGCTCCGCGGTGCTCATACTGCTATCAGGAAATGAGGCTGTCCTGATATCGATACTGTAAAGTGCTTTTACTGCAATGTACAACTTTTCCTGTGTTTTTACTGCAATGTACAACTTTTCCTGTGCTTTTACTGCAATGTACAACTTTTCCTGTGTTTTTACTGCAATGTACAACTTTTCCTGTGTTTTTACTGCAATGTACAACTGTTCCTGTGTTTTTACTGCAATGTACAACTGTTCCTGTGTTCTCCTGTCGTGAAAATGTGCAACAAACTATTGTTTCTGCTTTATGAGGCTTAACTTGCTGCACTGGTCTTTATTAAGCTATTCTGAATTCTGAACCGTTTTTATTAATCTCTTAACCTATTCTGAATAAGCTGATCTAATGTGTGAACCTATTCTGAAGAGCCTGTTTGTGTCTGTTAACCTAACCTAATGCAATAGACCCTTTTCACGGGGGCCATTTTGTGTCGAAAAGGCAGAATAAACACAGGTGCAAGCAAAACACTAATGAGGGTTTCCAAATTCCAATCATGGAAGTTGGAAACTCTCATTAGTGTTTTGCTTGCACCTGTGTTCACCCTGTCTTTTCGACACAAAATGGCCCCCGTGAGAAGGGTCTATTGGGTTGGACAATTGCCAATACTACACAGTACTGTATGAATGACTACTTGGATATTTTGATCTACTTGGTAAAGGGTCTCAGCACTCAAATCAGTTGTGAAGAATTGGAAACCAGTGCACCTCTAACAGTGAATTCATCTGTATGTCCCCACCTTGCACGTTGATGCGTCCCTGGTGTGTATCGCTGCCCTCTGAGTTGTAGGCCTCACACTCGTAAGTGCCCTCGTCGTCAAAGGACAGCTCGGGCAGGGTGAGCATGGGTCCTTCAGCGCTGGCTCCCGCTTTGGACGGCAGCAAGCCGTCCACCTTCCTCCATCGCAGCTTTGGGACAGGACTGGACAGAGGAACGTGCAGAAAGACGTTTGACAGGAAAAGAGACGAGCAAGAGGAGCAAAAACAGTTAGAGAAATGTTACTCAAATGGAAAATAGGGCAGCAGGCCTCCAAACCCAAATAGCTGGATGACACATTTTGTCATCATTTCTGAGTTACTGGACTGTGGACCGAGCCCGGGGAACTTACTTTCCATAGGCGAAGCACTCTAACTGGGTGGTGTGTCCAGCTAAGGCGTAGGTCTCCGCGGGGAAGCGCACTTTGATGCTTGGAGCCGACTTCCTGGGACTGGCTGTGGTGGAGTTAAAGTGTTCAGTTACTGATGGAAACTCATTCAAATTGACAGTCGCACTGCTGCTGTATGTTAAACAGCTGCTCTCTACTGGAGAATATAAAGTAGAGATGTTTAACACCAGGGAACACCAAGTGCTCTCAAAACATCTCCGCTTTCACAATGTAGCACTTTGCGTACAAACCGGTGTTCGATTTTCAGAGACACACAGCAAAATAGTAGTAATTATATCTACTCAACCTATCTACTCAAGCTTGGCCTTCTAGAATTTATTTTGTTGTTCTCCTAAATTGTGATGTATTTCACATCATTTATCACTCTAACAAGAGGGTATAAACTTGATTGGGTCTATATGAATACATGAATATAAACTAAAGGTCGTATGTTATTGTATTTGGAAATAAATTCTACACTACATGTAACTACTGTATTTAAAGCTTTCACTTGCAAGAGGAACTCATAGTCATAGTTTCACTGTCAGAAACCAGCCTTGTTTTTCGCTTGACAACTACTGTACATCTGTGTTACACCTGTGTACTGTACACCTGTGTTGATCCTGCTATGACACATAAACATGGCTGCTGTGAAGTGATAACATGAAAGCAGCATTATGCTAAGTCTGCGCTGGTATAATAATACTCCAGGCATGCAGAGAGATGCCAGAGCAAAGTGAAGGTATAATAATACTCCAGGCATGCAGAGAGATGCCAGAGCAAAGTGAAGGTATAATAATACTCCAGGCATGCAGAGAGATGCCAGAGCAAAGTGTTATAACATGAAAGCAGCATTATGTTAAGTCTGCGCTGGTATAATAATACTCCAGGCATGCAGAGAGATGCCAGAGCAAAGTGAAGGTATAATAATACTCCAGGCATGCAGAGAGATGCCAGAGCAAAGTGAAGGTATAATAATACTCCAGGCATGCAGAGAGATGCCAGAGCAAAGTGAAGGTATAATAATACTCCAGGCATGCAGAGAGATGCCAGAGCAAAGAGTCTTTACCATCAGGCAGCACGGTGAGCTGGTTGGCCTTGCTGAAGGTGCTCTTGGTGCTGATGTGACCCATGTTGATGGTGGTGAAGCAGAAGTAGTGACCGCTATCATTTGCCTCTGCTTTGGCCAGGTAAAGGTTCCCCGTTACCTGGGACACAAACCAGCGGCTGTCATTCTGCTTGATGAAGAGAGGAAACTCATTGATGAACCAGCGGTAAGACAGTGCTAGAGAAGAAGAAAAGAGCAGGAGAAAGATGGGTGAAAATCATTGTGTGGTCCTAATGAAGTATCTCCAGTAGGATATATGTATATACCGTATGTGTGTGTGTATGTATGTATATATATATATATATATATATATATATATATATATATATATATGTATGTATATATGTATATATATATATATATATATATATATATATATATATATATATATATATATATGTATATATGTATATATATATATATATATATATATATATATATATATATATATATATATATAATAAAGTAATTAAGTGTCCATCTTTAATTTAATTTATTAAGTGTCCAGTTTTTTACTCATTCAGTCAGACCCATCGTGGTGGAAAGTCAAGATGAGACAGCAGCCAACATTATTAGCTTCATACTGACACTTGCCTTTTTATGATCATGATCACTATATACTATATGTACTGTAGAAGGTGGTCTTATATATATACGGTATATATATATATATATATATATATATATATATATATATATATATATATATATAACCCTATATATATATACTTTCCATTTTAATTCCATTTGTAACTTTTTTTTATTTTCAGTCTTAAAATCAAATGTATCTAAAACAGGTTAATAATTCTGCTGGGGTGAAATAATTTCACTGGTTTAGAATGTAATATTTGTTGCTTTCAGGAATCTATCACAACCCAATGGTCAATATATTGAATGAAGGCTCCAGTGGTATCAGGAGAATTCTTGACATAAGTCATGATGCAATGGAAACAAGTCACTTTATGTCACCTCAGTGCCACTCACTCCCTACATTGTTTTTGAAGTCAGTGTGTTGCTGAGTTTGCAGGTTTGATTCCTGCCCGTTATCGACAGTCACAGTCCACAGATGGAGGTACTGTACCTGGGTAATGTGGAGGGGGCTGGCAGGCCAGGAAAGTGCCCACACCTTCATATGCTGTTTGAGGGCTCCTGGTGTCTGGAGGGAAGTCATGGAGGTCTGGTGTCAAGAAGAAAAAGAGCAGGAAGTGGTGAAAACAAAAGAGAGGATTATTGTAACCAAAAGTAGTTCTGATGCACTGTTGAGTGTTGAAATGATGTTGGTTATGGGCAGAGACTGAAGAGAGTGAGTGAAGGTGTTGAGACTGTTGAAATGATTTTGGTTATGGGCACTACTGGACCACTAAGCCCAACCAGCTTACAGCCCACTCACACGGCCCCAAACAAGTCCAAAGCTGGCAGCAGAAGAATAAGGCTTTGACTCACAGCCGAATTTGATGTTAGCCGCCCGGCTGATGATGGTGCCACAGCGGTTGACGGCCAGACACTGGTACGAGCCGGCGTCACGTCCAGGCTGCGGGCTGCTGATCAGCAGGTTGCCGGCCACCAGAGTGTAGCGGGGGTCCATGCCCAGCGCCACCTCGGTACCGTTCACAAGCCATCTGCAACGCAAAGAGATGGCCGAGGTCCTCAAACACTTTCATTTCAACGTGCTATCTAGTGATCTGTGCTGCATATAAGATAAGATTAAACTTCAATGAGTAGGAATCCTTTCAAATAGCAATAGGATACAGCAAAGAAAAGTTGATGGAAACAAGAATATATAGCAAATGGGGGGATATTTATTTAACCTTTATTTAACCAGGCAAGTCATTAAGAACAGATTCTTATTTGCAATGGCGACAATGGCGACCTGGCACTACATATTAAGTAGTGGCTTTACATATTATGTGGGGCGGCTTTAGCTCAGGAGGTAGAGCGGGTCGGCCAATGACGCAAGGGTTGGCGGTTCGATCCCCGCTCCCTCCCAGCTGCTGTCGTTGTGTCCTTGGGCAAGACACCTAACCCTCCTTGCTCCCGATGGTGTGTAGGCACCCTGCGTGGCAGCCTGCCGCCATCGGTGTATGAATGGGTGAATGTAGACTACCTACTGATTGTAAAGCGCTTTGGATAAAAGCGCTATATAAATGCAGGCTATTATTAAGTATTGTGTCAACCGCATATTAAGTAGAAATGTATGAATGAAAAGTATGAAATATTGATACATCATTAAAAGTGGAAGCAAAATAACACCTGCAAAATACTGTGTACTGATGCAACAAAATATATATATATGTATCAAATACCAACAATGAAATACATGTAGTATGAAATATGTGAAGAATTGTATTAAGAAGGAATTTGGGACTCTGAAGACAAATATGTGAAAATGTGTCATATTCACATTAACATAATTCACAAGGCCACACATGTACTGTGTGTGTGCGTGTGTGTGTGTGCATGTGTGTGTGTGAGAGAGAGCGAGCGAGAGAGACCCACCTGTAGGTAGCAGCTGGGCTGGCTCTGGCCTGGCAGCTTAGAGTCACCTTGCCTTCACTCAGGCCCTCTGGGTAAACTGAACCGGTCGGCTGCTCTTCAAACACCGGCCCACTGTCATGACCCGACACACACACATCTCCACCTGGAAATACATCAACAACAACAACAACACACCCATCACACAACAACACACCAAACTACTGCCGAGAACCAGTGTGTAGTATGCTGGTGTAGTGTAGTATACACTGTACAGTACTGTACTGTATATGATGATGTAGTAGATGTATGTATACTGTAGTACGGTTATGGAATAATCTCTTCTTATTTTATGTGATTTTTATTTATGTTACTATATATATAAATATATATAAATAAATAGGCTAACTAAAATAAATATATCCAAAATAATTGTTTTATCTCGATTATCTTGTTTTCATAATTGTGGGAAGCCAAAATTGTAATTGTGATTAAAATTTGATTAATTGCACATTAGTCCAGATGGATACTAAGAGCTCCAGACTCATTTAGCTCAGTGTAGCGTTGTGACCTTTCCCTCGCTCTTCATATCTCTGACAAGCAGCTTTGATTGGAGGTGTAGTGTAAGAAACGTGTCATCAGAACGTAGACAAGAAGTTCAAAGACAGATGCTGCAATCTCTTTGGAGCTCGATCTTCTCTTTGAACACTCTCTTCTGTGAAGAGCCTTATTTTCCTCTGGTGCAAAACTGATCTAAGACACTGTGTCGAGACTGTAGCCTGATCATTTCTCTATACTGCCACTGCTTCAGCTCAGCATGAATATTGCATCACTGTCAAATGACAAGTCATGTATAATGTATAACACAGAATGCACATTTTTTCCCTCTCTCTCATTTGATCTGAAGGTGGAACTGCAAGGAGCTTGAATTATCAAAAGCAAATGGAAAAGTGTTGACATTGTTGTTGCGGTGGCTGTGTTGTTAGGTGCAACATCTGAAGTGACGGCCGATAATATAGGGCAGGATGTTGAGATGAGTTATGATGAGATGGAGATACTAAGTACTGATCTTTCATAACTGACACGTGATTGATTTTTGTGTTTAGGATAATGTCAGATTGTTAGCGAGGAAGGTCAAAAGTTTTTCACAGTTGGAGTGACGCCTCTGCACTAGGTTTACCTTAGGTATAGGCCTACTCTAATGGTTTGCTAGCTAACTATGTATCTTCTTGTTAGCTAACTAAACTAACTAGCCCATGATTTGTTAACATGCAGTATCTAGTAGAAGCTAGCATTGGTAGTGGTTAGTAGTCGCATATTAACATCACTTGCTTTGCTAAATTAATCTTCTGGCTAGTTAGATCAATAACAAAGCCATAACAACAACATTTGTTCAGGTTCACTTTAGCAATCTGATCTCACAGAAAAATGTGTTGGTGGCATGTAAAGGGTGAAAATTCTGTGTGCGCAGTACGAAACTGTTACGTGGAGGTGAGTCGACTATAAACAGGGAGTAGTACCACATTGAAGTAGCGTGATTTATTTTTTTATTTTATTCCCAAAAATGACCAAAACCTTTCCCTAACCATAACCAACGTTGTTTTAGATGCCTAAACTTAACTGTCGACCCATTTGGAGGAGAAAGAAATGATGGAGAGGAGTGACGCAGGAAAAGAAGGGTGGAGATGATAGACTGCAGAGAGGTGTTGAAGGTGGAGGATGATAGACTGCAGAGAGGTGTTGAAGGTGGAGATCATAGACTGCAGAGAGGTGTTGAAGGTGGAGGATGATAGACTGCAGAGAGGTGTTGAAGGTGGAGGATGATAGACTGCAGAGAGGTGTTGAAGGTGGAGATCATAGACTGCAGAGAGGTGTTAAAGGTGGAGGATGATAGACTGCAGAGAGGTGTTGAAGGTGGAGGATGATAGACTGCAGAGAGGTGTTGAAGGTGGAGGATGATAGACTGCAGAGAGGTGTTGAAGGTGGAGGATGATAGACTGCAGAGAGGTGTTGAAGGTGGAGGATCATAGACTGCAGAGAGGTGTTGAAGGTAGAGATGATAGACTGCAGAGAGGTGTTGAAGGTGGAGGATCATAGACTGCAGAGAGGTGTTGAAGGTGGAGGATGATAGACTGCAGAGAGGTGTTGAAGGTGGAGATGATAGACTGCAGAGAGGTGTTGAAGGTGGAGATGATAGACTGCAGAGAGGTGTTGAAGGTGGAGGATGATAGACTGCAGAGAGGTGTTGAAGGTGGAGATCATAGACTGCAGAGAGGTGTTGAAGGTGGAGGATGATAGACTGCAGAGAGGTGTTGAAGGTGGAGATCATAGACTGCAGAGAGGTGTTGAAGGTGGAGGATGATAGACTGCAGAGAGGTGTTGAAGGTGGAGATGATAGACTGCAGAGAGGTGTTGAAGGTGGAGGATGATAGACTGCAGAGAGGTGTTGAAGGTGGAGGATGATAGACTGCAGAGAGGTGTTGAAGGTGGAGGATGATAGACTGCAGATAGGTGTTGAAGGTGGAGGATGATAGACTGCAGAGAGGTGTTGAAGGTGGAGGATGATAGACTGCAGAGAGGTGTTAAAGGTGGAGATGATAGACTGCAGAGAGGTGTTGAAGGTGGAGGATGATAGACTGCAGAGAGGTGTTGAAGGTGGAGGATGATAGACTGCAGAGAGGTGTTGAAGGTGGAGGATGATAGACTGCAGAGAGGTGTTAAAGGTGAATACAACTCAATTGTGCCTTGTGAATTTCTATCGCTGTACCATAGAAAGTGTTCTGACAGGGTGTATCACAGTGTGGTACGGCAACCTGACCGCCCAGGACTGCAGACTGCTGCAGAGGACTGTGAAGACAGCAGCTAAAATCATTGGCACAGATCTACCAAACCTCCATAACATCTTCACCACTCGCTGTAAAATGAAAGCCAAAAACATTATCAAAGACACCAGCCACCCCGCTCATACCCTGTTCTCACTCCTCCCTTCCAAAAAACGCTACCGGAGCATCAAATCACACACCACCCGTCTCAGTAACAGCTTTTTCCCTCAGGCAGTCAGGCTGCTGAACAGTTGACTCACACACACTGCAACGCACTGTCACTTTGTTGTGCACCATTATTGTATTGTACTGTATCATGGTTTGTGTTATGTCTACACGCACTGTGTACAGACAGGTCTGTATCACGTGTAGCCTACATAGTTATGTAGGTCTACACCCTTTTTCTGTCGGTCTTTGTGACCATGTCCTTGTGTATGTAAGGCTGAGGGTGCTCAGAGCATAAAGAATTTCATTGACAATAAACTACTTGAACTTGAACTTGAACTTAACATTTCTCAAATGTAATAATGTGGGGGGGCTGTAGCTCAGGAGGTAGAGCAATATTCAGTGGAGCCGCAGAAAGTCTCTTCTTTCTTTTCTATGGTGAACCTGCAGGTTTGACATCTGAATGGTCTGCAGTGTGGTGAACCTGCAGGTTTGACATCTGAATGGTATGCAGTGTGGTGAACCTGCAGGTTTGACATCTGAATGGTCTGCAGTGTGGCGAACCTGCAGGTTTGACATCTGAATGGTATGCAGTGTGGTGAACCTGCAGGTTTGACATCTGAATGGTATGCAGTGATATGGTGAACCTGCAGGTTTGACATCTGAATGGTCTGCAGTGTGGTGAACCTGCAGGTTTGACATCTGAATGGTATGCAGTGTGGTGAACCTGCAGGTTTGACATCTGAATGGTATGCAGTGATATGGTGAACCTGCAGGTTTGACATCTGAATGGTATGCAGTGTGGTGAACCTGCAGGTTTGACATCTGAATGGTATGCAGTGTGGTGAACCTGCAGGTTTGACATCTGAATGGTATGCAGTGATATGGTGAACCTGCAGGTTTGACATCTGAATGGTATGCAGTGATTGATGGTGACAGGTTTGACATCTGAATGGTATGCAGTGATTGATGGTGACAGGTTTGACATCTGAATGGTATGCAGTGATTGATGGTGATTGATAGGATTGCCCGACTCCATAGTGACAGGAAGTGTTCAAATGAGTTGAATTTCTCTTGGGACGGAAGAGGGCAGGGGTCAGGGGTCAGGGGTCAGGGGTCAGGGGTGAGCACTGAGCACCAAACTATTCCCCAGCTACAATGACAATACATCCCTTACACGCTGTCAATTGGGTTCCCTAGTGATGCCAAATTAGTCTAGGGAATCTGTGAGAAAAAATGACCCAACCTTAAACTAATTGCAACAGAAATTATTTGTGTTGTATTCAGCTCTTGAAACCTTCCAATTTAACATACTGAAAATCCCAGAAAATCCCAGTAGTGGAACATTCTCAAAATTGGCATTGTCTCCACAAAGGAGGTGATGTTTTCGGTGCCGTTTGTCTGAGCGTTTGTCTGTTAGCAGGAGGATTACGGCCAAACTACTGGGCCGATTTTCATGAAACTTGGTGGAAGGATGGCATGGGCCAAGGAAGAACCTATTACATTTTGGGGCGGATCTGATCCGGGTCGGCTCAATGGAGGGGGCGGGGCTAGGGAAAAGGGTCCGTTGCAGGTGGGAGGGGGTGTGGTCAGGAAAGGGGCGGGGCTAGGGAAAAGCCCTACCAAACATACTGTAACGGTTAACATAACAAAACAAAACATAAATTATAGCTGCTGCGCAGCAAGGGGTCGTGGCCGGGTAAGTCTCAAGTCTTTTAGCTATAGTCCAAGTCGCGTCTCAAGTCTTTAGTCACAAGTCCAAGTCAAGTCTCAAGTCTCTTATGGATGAGCTTTGTATGATCTGCTGCATGCAATCCAGTCTGCTTAGATTAGAACACTGCCCTTCATGACAGGGCTGGGGCAGAAGGCAGCAGGTGAAGTACATGGCAGTTGAACATAGAAGCGGAGAGAGTAGGGACAGTGGAGGCAGACAGAGATAGACAGAAAAAATGTTTATTTATACTTTGGCATGTATGACATTACCGATGACATGGCAGCAACAACTATGACATCACCCACCCAGTCTGCTCAGCCAGGAAGGATGACATCATTGATGACATAATCACTGATGACATCACTGATGACATCACTGATGACATCACTGATGTTGTCGTTGCTCAAGTGACATCACATCATTAGGTATAGCTGGTATATAATATCTGCTCCTGGAGTTGTTTGAAACAGTCACTGAAGAACTAAATCTATAAATGAAAATAAATAAACTGACAGTCCTTCAAGTCAGTTTTGGTGGAGCACAAAGTCCTTCATCACTTGTGTTAGTGGTAGGGAGTGGACTTGGTTCAGGCGATGTGTCCCCAGTGCTTGGCGGATCTGGATCCGACACACGTGGGCCAGACTCCGAGGACTCTTGGCCTCCAGAAAGACCCTGAGAGCCTCAGGATCCGCCCTCTCCTCCAGCTGTGCCTGCTCTGTGGTCACCAGGGCCGGGTCAGTGCCGTGGTCCAGCAGCAGCTGGACGAAGGCCGTCTTGCACCTGTTACGCAGCACCCACTCCAGCAGGTGAGAAGCCACATCACGGGTCAGAACGCCAGCAGCCTGGAGCAGCAGGTGGAAGCAGTCCAGGTGTTTGTGTGTAGCACTGATGTGGAGAGGGGTCAGGGTGCGTGAGCCGTGTATGTTTCTGTTAGGGTTGGCCCCGGCTTCCAGGAGGATCCGGACACAGTCCAGGTGACTGTGGCACACGGCACCGTGGAGAGGCGTCCAGTTATTCTCACCAGCTAGGTCTACCTGTGCTCCCTGTGTGATCAGGTAGTGCACACAGGCAGCATGACCCAGCCAGGCTGCGAGCACCAGAGGGGTCGACCAACACCCGTAAATACACTTCTCATTGATCTGCCTTCTGAAGTGGTCTTCCTGCAGCAGGCTCCTCAGTGTGTCCAGGTCTCCTGCCCTGAGGGCATCATAGAGCCGTGTGTCATCATGCTCTGCTTGAACAGCCATTCCTTCAGATGTGTCACTGTACCACACTGGTACACATAATAGCCTCAGCCAGGAAGGATTTATGACATCACTGATGACATCACAATTGCTCAAGTAACATCACTGATGATGTCACAACTGCTTTTATGACATCACTGATGACATCACAACCTCTTATGACATGACTGATATCACAATGCCTCTGACATCACTGATGATGTCACAATTTATGACATCACTGATGACATCACTGAGACTTTGTGTTTGAGAGTGAGTGGATTTATGACATCACTGATGATGTCATCAGTGGGACAGACAGACAAACAGACAGAGCCCTAGCTCCCTTAGATAGATAGATGTGCTCATTTTTTATGTATTTCCAGACACTTTTAGAGACACTGAGGGAATAAATTCATTACCGTAACACTTTTTTAATTGGAAATATGAAACAACAATTTTTTTTTCCAATGGCAAGCACTTCAATATGCTCAAGGGTATCACTCAAAATGTATGATTAGCAAATACGAAGTTGTAGCTAACATTGCGAAAAATGCCATGTTGTATTACGACTACTTCATACTAGATGAGGAAAAAAAAATCTGTTCTACTTAGAGACTCAACAACCATTTCTGTGGATTCCTTGCCCCCAAAAATGTGGAAATAGACACCAAATTTGTAATTCTAGGTTTAGTTGGAGTCAAGATATGGCCACAATTTTAATAATGGCAGCCATTTAAAAAAAACGTCATTTTAACATACTTCCACTAATGGGATTTTCTGGGATTTTTACTACAGTGTTTCGGGTATC
>NC_139649.1:520000-572500 GCF_964638095.1 Poromitra crassiceps
TGACTCCAGATACACACACATGAGCCACGCCCCCTGCTTCTGACTCCAGATACACACACATGAGCCACGCCCCCTGCTTCTGACTCCAGATACACACAGTTAGTTTTTTTATTGACAAAATATTAAAAATATTTGGGTCCAAACATTAAAAAAAAATCACAAAATTAAATAAATAACACAATACTCTACATCAGTCCAATTATATAATCACAAATACAATAGTGACATTCAATCCACTGAGACTTGCTGGCGCTCCAACTCTGCCAGACAAGCATGCAACATGAGCAAAACTCTCCGATCAGTGTTCACAAAGATAGAACTCAGTTGGGTAGAGTCATGTCCATATTTTGTCCTTATCTCCTGTGTGAGAGGACACACAAGTATGTGTTCCTCGTTCTGTATGCCATTCCTGCAGCAGCACACACGGTGTTCAGGTGGAGTACGGCTCCATCTCCCCATTTCCACTCGTAATCTGTGAGCAGATAACCTGAACCGGGTGAACGTTATTCTGAGATGGTCTTCTATAAATGGTGCATTTCTGGAATAGAGTGGATGAACGGACATGTCTGGGTTGATGGCTTGGTAGGTCTTGTACCTTGTTCCCTCCTGTGCCCACAACTTTTTGACAATTTCTCTACGGTCACTATCAATGTGATTGCTCTTTCCCATGATCTCAGTTATATGTGACATCATGACTTTGTTTTGGTTTCTTGTCATTTCGAGCACAAACCACAGAGGGTCGTCTAGCATGCCCTGACGCTGCTGCATCTTAGTCAAAAACCTGTGTTGCTTTTCTCTCACCAGGGCCTCTACAGAGGGAAGTCCTGCCTCCATCAGGCAGGTTAGGTTAGGTGTTGTTGACCTCACCCCTAGAAGGGACTTCACTGCTGTCATGTAGAGAGATATCACTGGCTTAAGGGGGACTTTGAGCCAAGACTCACATCCATACAGAACAGCTGATGAAAAAGCAGCCTCGAAGACCTTACGTTTCACACAAAATGGTGCATCATAGTTAGTGGACGGGAAAATTACCAGCTTGTTTAAATGCTTTGTTTTCTCTTTTACATGCAAAGCAAGTGATGTTCTAGCCTTTCCATCAGCAGTGAAAATGGCTCCAAGATATGTGTAACTGTCACAGTGCCTTACAATAAATGAACCCAGCTGAATTGGCTGCCTGTCTTGATCTGATCCCAGTATAGCCATAAACTTTGTTTTACCTTCATTAAGGACCATGCCATATTCATCACAGTATTCCTGTAAATACTTCAGCTTCTCACTTAATATTTCTCTTGATGTTGCAAAAATAACAGTGTCATCCATTAACATAAGCACATGAAGCCATTTTAAAAATCCATCATCTCCACATTGTTTTAGCTTTCTAATAAGCATGTCAACAAACAATACAAATAGGAAACAGGATGTGGGAGATCCTTGCCTCACCCCTAAGGAGGCTGTTATTGTGGTAGAGCCCAGGATACTTGTAGTCACCCTGTACATTGACATTAGAGCCAAAATCATAGTAGCTCCACACCCCAAACTCTTTAGGATTTTAAACAGTTTTCCTCTGGGGACTCTATCATAGGCTTTAGAGAAATCTATAAAGGCAATGTACAATTTAACTTTGTTTCTTACACTGTATTCTATAAGAAGTCTTAGTGCTACAATGTGTTCAATACAGCCTCTTTTGGGTTGGGCTCCCGCTTGTTCTCTGTATGGCTTATACCAGGCAATTAGTCTATTATTCAACACATAGTCATACAGTTTTGCAGCACTATTGATCACACTTATTCCCCGATAGTTATGACAGTTCAGAGGGTTACCTTTCTTAAAAAGCATAATCAGTCTGGCGGGGGTCCAACTCATTGGATAGCCCATGGCAAAGATGGAGTTTAGGAGTGTACATAGAAATATCAGCCATTCTCCTGGTAGTAGTTTGAACAGGCCTGGGCTAACCCCGTCAGGGCCTGCTCCTTTCCCTGGCTTCAGCTGATGGTCAATCACATGTAAAACTTCTGCTGTTGTGATAGGGTCATCCAGTAGTGGTATGTTCACCACACCGTCCTCCACATGCCGTAGGTTTTCTTCCTCACCAGCAGGGGGGTCCAGAAGTTTCTCCAGGTGTTGCTGGAATTCATGTTCAGATGGTGTCTCTTGTTTAGGGGCTGAAGAAAACTGCCCCCTCCAGTCAATAGCCTGCCAAAGTGTCCTATCATCCTCACACTCCAGTATCCGCTGCCACCGTGGTGAAAGAGCGTCCATAGTGCGTACCAGGGGTCTGGGGGTGACTTGCCTACTCTGGGCGGCACAGTTGTACAGAGCCTCAGCAAACCACACGGCCATGTCATCCAGGTTCTGGTTAAAGTCAATGGTGGGAACAGTCAGTGCAGCTATGTTACTAGCAAATTGATCTGTATCGATATTCACAAAAGGCACTGGTTTTCTGCAACATGCCTTGTCAACCGGAGTCATAATAGCATGCCCACATAGATCCTGAGCTCGCTGTAATAGAATCTTGGCATCAATCATTTCTTCAGGGAACTCTAGTTCTACAGATACTGGGGCGTGGTCAGATGGCATTACAGTGTTCTGGTTCACTTCAAAGTTTTTCACACACCTGATATATCGAGCCGTAATTAGACAGTAGTCCACTTCCGAAATCCATTTGTCTCTCTTGCGATAGGTTAGGGAACTAGGGAAAGAGTTAGATACTGTATGCAAATTGTTCACAACCAATAGCCCATTGTCTTTGCAAACCTGAATAATACTCTTTCCATTGCTATTCACGGTTGTATCCATGGGCTTGTAGTACATGTCATTGCTGTCTTCAATCAACTCTTTCACCTTGTCTCCACATCTAGTGTTCATGTCACCAACCACTACATAGCCGAGTGCTTTATTCTGAGTTCTGGCCTGAATTTCTGAAATGCTTACATCAGAGAAATAGGGGGAATCAGATGGTGGTATATAGGCCCCACCAAACATTATACCAGGAACACTCTGGAGTTGAAACCAAATCTGCTCTTGAGCTGTTGTATCAATTAGAGTGACATCATTATAAATAGCATGTTTGAACATAACAACAACACCTCCTCTCTGGCTACTTGGGTTTTTGGCAACTACTGGCACAAATCCCGGGGCATGGGTAACATTGGGTCTTTTGATCTCTGTCAACACCACTATATCATGGTCCTTTAGCCACTGTGTCACATAAACATTTTCTAGTTTGTCTCTCAGGCCATTGACATTCCAGAACCCAAGTCTTAATGGTTTGGACCCTGTTGCTGAAAAGGTGACACAAACTGACAGACCACCTCACCATCTTTAGTCACGGCACGCTTCCTGTAGTCCACTCTGATGTTACAGTGAACATTCACCGGGGCTTCCCTCTCTGCTTTAGCATAGTCACGCAGTCTCTTCCATTCCCTTCGAACAGCAGGGTGTTGATCTTTCTTTATGTACACTTTCCTGCGGTCCTCCTTGGAAGATTGTTTCAGCTTTCTGGCATTCTCCAACACCGTCTTTGCCTCCGTTATGGTGTTTGTAATCACCAACAATGGACGAGGTGGTGCATCTTCATCCCTTGGTTTCCCAAGCCTCATAACTTTGGCAGGAACGACTCCTGGACACTGTATCTCCACTAGAATGTCCTCAATGTCAGCTTCGTCTTTTTCCCAGTGTTTCACTCCTTTGTTCTCTGCTATGCCTGTGAAGATAAGGTTTCTCTCTCTGTCCTTGCTTTCTAGCTGTTCAAGTGCACGTTGCTGCTGGGCTACAGCTGTCTTAACCGTGCCATACTGCTTTGTCACAGTTTCCATTTGGGGTTTGATGTTCTTGGTTTCTTCACTTGCCTCATACAATTGTTGTTTGAAGGTTACATTCTCGGCTTTGATGTCTTGGATTTCCTTGTTCAGGGTGTTGTGTGCTAGTTTTAGCCCCTTGATCTCCTCTAGGGCCTGCTTCAACATCACCACACACTCCTCTTCTCTATCCTGGTGAATGTTTAATATATCCAGCGCCTTCACCAATTCTGATCTCAGTCTGTCTTTTGCCCAGCCTTTGGGAATACTGTCACTTCTCAGTCTTTCTTCATCTGCCATCCTGCCTGTTCCAGCAGGAGCCAGCAGGAAAAAAACAAACAAACAAAAAGAAGCAAAACTGTGCAAATCTTCTGCAAAATAATCACAAGTGATATAAGATATCACCTTAAAGGTATCATATAGCCTCAGATTACTGATAGATGGCAATCTTTAAAGCAGATATTTGATCGATTGTAGGACTAAGTCAGGGACACTTCTTGCTGTCAGCCATTTTTCTACCACATGAGCCACGCCCCCTGCTTCTGACTCCAGATACACACACATGAGCCACGCCCCCTGCTTCTGACTCCAGATACACACACATGAGCCACGCCCCCTGCTTCTGACTCCAGATACACACACATGAGCCACGCCCCCCTGCTTCTGACTCCAGATACACACACATGAGCCACGCCCCCTGCTTCTGACTCCAGATACACACACATGAGCCACACCCCCTGCTTCTGACTCCAGATACACACACATGAGCCACACCCCCCTGCTTCTGACTCCAGATACACACACATGAGCCACGCCCCCTGCTTCTGACTCCAGATACACACACATGAGCCACGCCCCCTACTTCTGACTCCAGATACACACACATGAGCCACGCCCCCTACTTCTGACTCCAGATACACACACATGAGCCACGCCCCCCTACTTCTGACTCCAGATACACACACATGAGCCACGCCCCCTACTTCTGACTCCAGATACACACACATGAGCCACGCCCCCTACTTCTGACTCCAGATACACACACATGAGCCACGCCCCCTACTTCTGACTCCAGATACACACACATGAGCCACGCCCCCCTACTTCTGACTCCAGATACACACACATGAGCCACGCCCCCTACTTCTGACTCCAGATACACACACATGAGCCACGCCCCCCTGCTTCTGACTCCAGATACACACATGAGCCACGCCCCCTGCTTCTGACTCCAGATACACACATGAGCCCTGCCCCCCTACTTCTGACTCCAGATACACACATGAGCCACGCCCCCTGCTTCTGACTCCAGATACACACACATGAGCCACGCCCCCCTACTTCTGACTCCAGATACACACACATGAGCCACGCCCCCTGCTTCTGACTCCAGATACACACACATGAGCCACGCCCCCCTACTTCTGACTCCAGATACACACACATGAGCCACGCCCCCTACTTCTGACTCCAGATACACACACATGAGCCACGCCCCCCTGCTTCTGACTCCAGATACACACACATGAGCCACGCCCCCCTACTTCTGACTCCAGATACACACACATGAGCCACGCCCCCTGCTTCTGACTCCAGATACACACACATGAGCCACGCCCCCTACTTCTGACTCCAGATACACACACATGAGCCACGCCCCCTGCTTCTGACTCCAGATACACACACATGAGCCACGCCCCCTGCTTCTGACTCCAGATACACACACATGAGCCACGCCCCCTACTTCTGACTCCAGATACACACACATGAGCCACGCCCCCCTGCTTCTGACTCCAGATACACACACATGAGCCACGCCCCCTGCTTCTGACTCCAGATACACACACATGCTCCCTTGTGCACCTGCGCACGCGTGAAACGTCTTCTGAAAATCACGTAATAAAAACGCAGTTATGCTTCAAAAGTCATAAAAGTGGTCCTCGTTTGTGAAGATTATCCTGCTGAACACAAATGACCACTCCCATAAACTTGTGTTAACCACAGACCTTATTTGATAATGTCTTGGACTATTTTCAATAATGAAGACTACTTAACAGCTAACGCCCAGTCCAGGTCATATCACAGTGCACGCCCCCTTTCTTTGAGGTTGTATAACCCATTCATTGTTAGGCTCGCCCCCTTTCTCTGATGCGGTCTCCTCACCCATTCACAGTTTGTCACACATGTGGCAATAACCAATCAGCCCAAGCTATTCCTCTCCAGCTGATCCCAATCACCTAATCAGCGTAGTATATCAGGGTCCATGTTTTACTCTGTTTGCTATGTGCTGTGTATGTGCCATGTGTCATTCTCAGTTGCTGATCATCATCGCTGAAGCAGTTGTTTTCGCCCCACCTCCTCCCCTGACCACCACCATCGTCATGACTCCTGAAGAATTCCCTATGGGGGATTTCCTATCCTATTCTTCACTGACGACGCCCTCTCATCATCTCAGGAGAGCGTCATCATATCATGGAGTCATACGCCAAAATTAATTTGTTGTATCATTAAAGCTTGTTCAACTTTATCTCTACTGTGCACTTTAGATCGTTGCTACTGTTGTCATTTTCACTTTAACTGTTGTGTTGCATTTCCTGTTGAAACAGGATGTTGGGGCGGGACATAACACAGGTAGGGAATATGGATCATTAAAAAGTGTAAACCAATGAGAGATCAGTTACTGTAAGGAGTTGTATTTGATTGGAGGAGTGGGCAGGCGGGATAGTCCAAATGTTTGTGATGTTTTATTTGATGGGAGGAGTGGGCGGGCGGGATAGTCCAAATGTTTGTGATGTTTTATTTGATGGGAGGAGTGGGCAGGCGGGATAGTCCAAACGTTTGTGATGTTTTATTTGATTGGAGGAGTGGGCAGGCGGGATAGTCCAAACGTTTGTGATGTTTTATTTGATGGGAGGAGTGGGCGGGCGGGATAGTCCAAACGTTTGTGATGTTTTATTTGATTGGAGGAGTGGGCAGGCGGGATAGTCCAAACGTTTGTGATGTTTTATTTGATGGGAGGAGTGGGCGGGCGGGATAGTCCAAACGTTTGTGATGTTTTATTTGATGGGAGGAGTGGGCAGGCGGGATAGTCCAAACGTTTGTGATGTTTTATTTGATTGGAGGAGTGGGCAGGCGGGATAGTCCAAACGTTTGTGATGTTTTATTTGATTGGAGGAGTGGGCAGGCGGGATAGTCCAAACGTTTGTGATGTTTTATTTGATTGGAGGAGTGGGCAGGCGGGATAGTCCAAACGTTTGTGATGTTTTATTTGATGGGAGGAGTGGGCAGGCGGGATAGTCCAAACGTTTGTGATGTTTTATTGGTCAAAGTCATCACTGTTTTCCGCGAGGTCAAAATGAGACTGTGACATAAATAAATATACAATAAATAAATAAAAATGGTGTCATTGTGTTTTTGGCTTAAATTGTCAAACAGGTGTGTGGTATAAATATAGAAGTCCTTTTTTAGACCTGCTCTGTGTCTTGCTGACACAGTGGTGGCACACATATATTGTGTATATATACTGTATGTAGTATAGTATCCTGTACTGTAGTTAGTATCCTGTATGTAGTATAGTATCCTGTATGTAGTTAGTATACAGTATGTTAGTATCCTGTATGTAGTATAGTATCCTGTATGTAGTTAGTATACAGTATGTTAGTATCCTGTATGTAGTATAGTATCCTGTATGTAGTTAGTATACAGTATGTTAGTATCCTGTATGTAGTATAGTATCCTGTATGTAGTTAGTATACAGTATGTTAGTATCCTGTATGTAGTATAGACCAAATCACCGCGACGTCACCATGTAAACAAATTTACTTCCGGGTACCACTTGGGGAAGGCGGCAGGTTTAAATGTGCGTGTTGTCAAATAAATGCTGTCAAACCCTCTCGTTGTTTTCGGCCGACTACTTTCAATTTAAATGGTTAAACGGTTGGTAAACATGCTTGTCCGACGTATCTAGCCTTTCTTCTGTGTTTGTTTTATGTAGTGTTAGCTAGCTAATAATGTTTGTTTGTCTGTCAAACTCGCTGTTTTTTTGCAGACTCGTAACCTCGCGTCACCAGGCTCTTCTCGGCGAGAGCAGACTCGTTAACGTTACAGACAGAGCTACCGACGCCACGTTAATTTAATTTAGCGTCAAGTCTACTCTGGTCTGGTCCAACAGGTAAATAAGCTAGTCTGGTCTCCACTAACGTTAGTGAAAGTGTTGTTATGAATGATATTAAACAACAACACAACACGGACGAACCATTTTTGTCTTCTTTGTCTGTTTTTGTCTTCAACACGTCAGTTTGTGCCGTTCACCGCCATTATAATGTGTGGACCCAGGGGTACCCGGAAGTAAATGTAAACATCCCGCTGATTTGGTCTATAGCATACTGTATGTAGTACTAGACACTGATTGTGGAGGGGAGAAGCGTTGGGGAGAGGCAGGCAGCATGCCTTGTCTGTTGTTGGGGAGAGGCAGGCAGCATGCCTTGTCTGTTCTGCAGATGGGGAGGAGGGAAATTAAAAAGCACAAATAATAAAGTTGATGCATTGTTTGATGCAGTATTGTCTAGGCTGGGGATCCCAAATAGCCAATAATTTCCAATTAATTTTCTGCCTGTTCTGTCTTCTGTCTACAAGAACGTTGCAGATTTTATTTGTAGTTTGGAAATCCCTCTGACATAGGGATTTTAGGCTCGAAAACATGGTATGTGTTTTGTGTGTGGGACGGCTAAATCGTGCACCCAGCTTTGCCCTAGCCCTAGCCTATTAGCCTAGCCTACTTCAAAGCAATATTCCACTTAGTTTTAGCATAATTTATGGGTTATTTGGCACTTGACCACCATGAAAAGCAGAATATAAATTACTTAGTGTTTGCAGTGTTTGTAGCATTTAAATAGACACGATGAGTGAGTGTGTGTGTGTGTGTGTGTGTGTGTGTGTGTGTGTGTGTGTGTGTGTGTGTGTGTGTGTGTGTGTGAGCAAAATGAAGAACTTACCAACAGCGTCCTTCAGAGCCAGTGAGCTGAGGACTAGCAGACACAGCAGGTGCTCCATTCTCCACTGGATCACAAAGGAGTCAGGAGCAGATCCAATGGAAGGTGTTCACGTTCACTGTGGCGTCCAAACTGCACCTGGGGAGGAAACAGGAAGGGAGGTGGGAAAGTCTAAACCACAGACCTTTATTTTATACCCGCATTTAAGTTGAAGTGAAATCCCCATTCTAAACCCCATTCACTTTTTGCTTGACGAACCCGGAAGTATACCTCCGGACTCATTCCTGCAGTTCTCTATAACTTCCAAAAACATCTGATAATATATGATGCTATTATGAGTATTATCATATACTGTCTGTGTATGAATAAAGGGACATTTGAGTCCTCATAATACAGGACCTTTGAAGGAACTTTTTGAGAACCACACTGGGTTCATAATTCTGATTTGCTAGTTTTCAGCAGCCCAACCTGACAGTCTGCCCCAGGGGGTAAAACGCCCTATAGTGACCTCTATCGACTCACACACACGCACGGTCACACGCAGACACACACACACACACACACACACATACACACACGCACACACGCACACACACCACTAAGTACGCGCTCTTGCATGACTTGCTGAGAGAGAGAAGCGATACAGCAGGGTATGAGGTGACAGAGAAAGAAGGGAATTGGAAAGAGTGTGAGAGGAGGAGGTAGAGTAGTAGAGCAATAGACTGAGAGAAGGAGGCAAGGAGAACAAATAAAGTAGAGAGAAGAGAGGGATGAGGAGAAGACAGACAGAGACTGTAGAAGAGGGGGATGAGGAGAAGACAGACAGAGACTGTAGAAGAGGGGGATGAGGAGAAGACAGAGACAGTAGAAGAGGGGGATGAGGAGAAGACAGACAGAGACACTAGAAGAGGGGGATGAGGAGAAGACAGACAGAGACACTGTAGGCCATGGAATCAGTTGATAATGTAGTTTAATGGAGTAGGAACCAGGAAGAGAGCAGAGCAGTGTATCACATTACTCCAGATGACTCCATGCTGTCTATGCATCAGAGCAACCTCTTTGATATGAAATGCAGTTTTTTGTCTTGTTAATCAGTTTGCCATATCAACATGAAGGTTCATATTCAGTTTAATTATGACTCCACATCCACATTTAAACGCATTTAACGGATGGGTAATTCTATTCCATCTATAGGCAACATGCATAAAACAACTAAAACTAAAGAAAACTCCCATAAATCACTTATAAAACGTATAAAATTAAATTTCTTCCAATATATCGATTATCGCAGAATCGCTGTATCGTGATAATATCGTTATCGAGGGCCAAGTATCGTGACCATATCGTATCGTGAGTTACTCTGCGACTGCCACCCCTACAGGAAGCTGGCTGACAGTGTCAGTGGTACATCCTTGGTACGTGAGTTTCTGAAGTCTTGAACTCTTATCTCATATGTTTTTTGTACTTTCTCTCTCTCCCTTCATGGAATTCTTGTCAGACTGTCAGATCTCCGCTGGCTGTGTAAACGTCCACTTGTGATTGGAGGAGGCTGAAACTCTGTGGTCATCCCTGTGCGTCAGTCTAAGCCTGGCAGACTGCGTCTGATTGGCTCGGCCCCTCGGTGCTCAGCCTATCTGTTTCCTCTCTGTCTCCTCGCTGTCTGTCTAATAGGAAGCCAGTGTCCAGGAACACAGCCAGAGATAACAGTAATGGAACGCTGTGCATCCCAGGAGGAGGCTGCCCTCAGGACCTGATTTAGGTGGCGCTTCAGTGCCTGCTAATAAAAAGCACACTCCCAGGTTAGTGGAACGTGCTTCAGTGGATTGAGATAAAACTCTTAAGCAACGTCACAAACACATTAGCCTGGTAAAAGGCTGGTAAAAGGAACAAAAGACATGATCACATTGTTTGCAGATGACGACTAATTGTCACACTCAATTTCACCCCGACAAAGGAGAGGCTCTGTGCTCACGTCAGCATCTCACCATGCAGCCTGGGTTCATCACCTTCAGAGTGAGAGGGGGAAAATGGCTTCTAAAACCTGAGCTAGTCTGCCAGACCCTGGAGGAGAGTACCTGTGACCTGATCATCATGCCTACACCTTGGAGCCGCACCAGCCAATCAGAGTGGGAAGAAGATGTTAGAGAAAAAACAAAACAAAGACAAGTAGTCGCCTCCCCATCCCTTGAAATGATTTAGAAGTTGAGATATCAACGCTTTGACTGCTGCTCCCTCCCGAAGCGCTTTACGCAAAGAGATGCTCACAGAGCAGTAGAGGCCATTTTAGATGTGCGTACACACTGTCCACAACGCGTTCAGCAAGTCACCAAGCAAGAAAGAAAGAAAGAAAGACCCATCTTTTATTTAAAAGACTACAGGAAGATAGATGGCTGCTTGGAGAACAGTAAAAGCTGAAGCCTTTTAACTGAAGTTGATCTTATTATGAGCTGTATCACTCAGTGTTTCTTCATGTCAGGGTGGAGAAAGCATGAGACATCATGGGTCACATTGCACTTTAAACTGGTGCAGCCTTTTACAATTGTTAGGGGAAATATGAGGAGAGCAAAATAACAATGTTGACGACTTTGCACGCCTCCATTCCCCCACCCAGACGCTGAATGATGGCATGGTGACCAGACGCTGAATGATGGCATGGTGACCAGACGCTGAATGATGGCATGGTGACCAGACGCTGAATGATGGCATGGTGACCAGACGCTGAATGATGGCATGGTGACCAGACGCTGAATGATGGCATGGTGACCAGACGCTGAAGGATGGCATGGTGACCAGACGCTGAAGGATGGCATCATGAGGCCTGGTACTGAGAGACACCACACAACTGGCTCTTCTAATCCCGTCTGTGATCAGTCCAAACACTCAGTAACGTCTGTGTGAAGTGACCATAGACTGTAGATAGAGATGGACAGAGTGTGTGTGACCTTTGTGGACAGCATGAGACAGCGGGAGACCGGGGGTTTCCCACAGACATGCCCACTATACTGTACGCAGCTCCGTCTGCTATTGGTCCATGATCGGCGAGCTACGCGATCACTGGACAGGCGACCTGTCAATCACGCCCATGGGAAACATCATGGTGGTGTTAACAGTGTTTGCACCCTACGCTGCCCGTGTAAAATGGCTTCATGAAAAGCAACCATCAGACATAATGACACCCAATAAATGTCCACCGCACCGTTACCCACGACAGCTGGCAGCAGAGTGTACGTGCACACCAACCAACACCACACTTATGGAACTACAGTCATCAGCTCAAGGCAATATATAGGATACACGTTCAGATGGTTACAGATGTAACGCCATTTCTCTAACAGCCCAGTTGACATTCACCTGGCAAGGCAGCTGGATTTTGCGCGAGATCATGAGATCTCACGAGATCTGTGAAAACAAAACCGTCCATCTGGCAGCGTCAGGTGAAGTTGACATCATGGGTTCATGTAATAATTAGACTGCAGCTCACCTGTACTGTGCTGCAGCTCACCTGTACTGTGCTGCAGCTCACCTGTACTGTGCTGCAGCTCACCTGTACTGTGCTGCAGCTCACCTGTACTGTGCTGCAGCTCACCTGTACTGTGCTGCAGCTCACCTGTACTGTGCTGCAGCTCACCTGTACTGTGCTGCAGCTCACCTGTACTGTACTGCAGCTCACCTGTACTGTGCTGCAGCTCACCTGTACTGTGCTGCAGCTCACCTGTACTGTGCTGCAGCTCACCTGTACTGTGCTGCAGCTCACCTGTACTGTGCTGCAGCTCACCTGTACTGTGCCATGTTGTTCTGTCAAACCCACATCCGACAGAAACCAAAAGAAATCTTGATCAGGTGTTTACATGCCCCAAACACTGAGCAGAAGTCTAGGTGTGTTAGCCGGGTTCTGCTTACTAATATCAAGGTGTCAAGGTTTTGCTTTCAAGAGCATTGTCTTAATCAGGTTCAGACTGAATGAATCCTTGGTGTCCATGATGGAAACCAGGTTTGATCCAGGTCTTTACACCAGGTTTATGTATCTTTACACAAGATTCTGCATCTTTGTACCACTTTTCACCACTGATCCTCTTTGCAGATACAGTTTACTCTACCTGTTGTACAATGTTTGCTACTGTATGATATGATGATTTTCCACACTATCCCCCCTATATATGTGATTGCTGTGACTATATATGTGATTGCTGTGACTATATATGTGATTGCTGTGACTATATATGTGATTGTTCGAGCTCTTTTAAATCTACCACATACTGCTAATTGGCAATCAACTTTAACAATTCATTATTATTATAATTATGATTTAGTTGCTTCAAAGTCATTTTTCATGCAGTGTGTTATTTTGTTCACTGTTTGTCTGACACTGGTGTAGGGACATGGTGGAGCAGCTGTCTGGTAGCCATGCATCACTGCAGTCTCTCTCTCTCTCTCTCTCTCTCTCTCTCTCTCTCTCTGCAGATGGCTGGCAAGATGCTCCATTCTGTTCATCTGAGGCACGCTTGCTGACCACATGCACGATGCACAGCGGAGAGCGTGGTGTGTGTGTGTGAGAGAGAGAGAGAGAGAGAGAGAGAGTGTGTGTGTGTGTGAGAGAGAGAGAGAGAGAGAGAGAGTGTGTGAGAGAGAGAGAGAGAGGTGAAATGGCATGCAAGGGTGGAAGCAACTAATTATATTTCACGTTACTGTAATAGTAGAGTTTGTTTGGGTACTTGTGCTTTTTTGAGGATTCAGAAATAAAGGGATAGGCCAACTTTTTGGGAGTTTAGTCCAATTGCCATATTGTCTATATTAAAACTAGAATGTACATGGCTTTATTTTCCATATGCGTGCAGTACAAACTGTGGTAGAGCCCTCAAATGCTAATAATTAGCTTAGCGCTAACAATGGCAGTCAATGGGATATTTGCCTACTTCGGTTCAGTCGCCCAAAATGCAGATTCAAACCACCATAAACACTCACATGTACATGTTGTGACTCGTGTACTCAACACGTGATGAAATAATAATCCAAAGTTACGTCAAACGGTCATTTTCGTGGTAAATCCAGACAGAACAAAACAAAGAGTAACCAAACTAACAGTATAACTGTAGTTACTTCCTCATTTGCCATGTGGCGCATGTGCTGTGTAGAGCTGTCACCTTTTAATCGAAATTCGAATGTAACTTCGAATGTGGAGGAGGGGGGGGATGTTCGATATGTAATTGACCCATCCGAATTAAAATAATAATAATATTGTTGTTTTTTTGCGGCGGGGGCATTTTTTATATGTAATTCCTTGATGATCCAGCAGAGGGCGCTCCACTCTAACAGCTTGGCCTATCCTGACCACCTGACACGTCTTGACACAAACTTGTTGTTTGATGACAACAAGACAAAATGGATGCGGCTGATGCAGACTGATGCAGAGTGCAGACAACAACAAAGCTAGGAGCGGAGCGGACAATGACAACACTAGCCTCAACGCCACTCACAACTTTATAAAACGGGACCTTCTTACGTTCTTTGGCTGTGTCACTTTGCGTTTCAACTGCTCCACAGCGCCAGATGTATCGGTTTGGTGCTCAGTAGTTTGGTGGTAGTTTACAATTTTGAGCATCAGCTCTGGCATGTGAATAAGGGCTCGCTATTGGAAACTACAGAATATTTTGGAATACCATGGCCCCGGATACTTTGATAACAACATTGTGTTGGGGGTAGGTACAGTTTTATTGTGTTACTTGGCGAAATTAACCAATAACTTTGGATATGTTCGAACATTTTGCGGGCAATTAAAGTGCGTTCAAACTTTATTTTTGGAAAAAGTGACAGCTCTAGTGCTGTGTGCAGTCATCATTACAGCGCATGCGCACTACTGATGAGAAATAAAGCCATGTACGTTCTAGTTTTAATATAGACAATATGGCAAATGGTCTAAACTCCCAAAACGTGAGCCTATCCCTTTAAGTCAGCCATTTGACATTAGGCCTATAGTCAAGTTTCCACTGAATTATTGCTACATTTTGAATCCCATCCATAACAGATTTGGTGTTTATCCAGAAACTGGAGCTAGTTTTTACTTTGACTTTATTTTTTTACACCAGTACTTTGACTGAAGCAAAATGTGAGAAAAGTAAGAATACTTCCACTTGAGTAGGATATTTGACTCATCTTTCCAGCATGGTGACATCAGCTGTGACAGCAAAGCTCTGCTGTCAGGTACTGTGCTGTGAAGGAGGAGGGAAGGGATGGTGACCTTTTGATGTCACAAGAGGGATTCAACTTTGCATTCAGACCAAATGTCTGTTAGCTTAAAGGTCCTTACACACCGAGCACGTTTTTTTCGTGCGATTAATTCGCACATCAATGATATTTTCCGAACCTATATCAGTCAATGCAACCGTGCATACCGACGGCGAAGTTTCGCTGAGCGTTATTGCGGTGTTTATTTTTTCGAACCACGTTCGATTTTTCAGAAATTCGCTTCCGACGTGTACACATCTGTGGCTGTGATTGACAGGTGGGTCAAAACTCGCATCGCAATTTCGTGCCGTATATTCGCATCGCTCTTGATGTGTAAGGACCTTAACTGTGACTCTGACTCTAAACCTCCATCTGACACAGCAAGCAGGGACTTTCTGCAAACAAATATCAACATGTGCCCATTTCAAAGTTCAAAATGTCAGAGTGTGACTGTGTGTGTGTGACTGTGTGAACTTTTGTGTTCCCTCATCTATGATCTATTTATGCATAACGCTTTGTTTGGTGGTCGACCTTCACGGAGGCGGATTCCATGGATTTTCTTCTTCAGAAACTGGCCTAGCTAGCACAACTTCCCTGCCCTCCTGCTGGCCTAGCTAGCACAACTTCTCTGCACTTTATTGGACAGATCAAGCTAGAGGCAGGCGACCAATGGTGGAACCTCATCATCACTCAATCACAAAGTGTGACCAACAAACCAGAGCCGTATAATAGAAGAGTTCCGACATCTCCATTCACTCCAATGGACCAATTTTTTTCCAGGAAGTAGAAAGTGGAACTCTTCAGTAAAAAAAGCAGCACTGTCGAGTTGCATCAAAATAGACAGTGTTGTACTTTGAAAGGGTTTTTCATCCCTTGAAATGAATCAAATTGTAGATTATCGGCTTTATTTTAGCATGCAAAAGTAGCGCGAGACCCATTCCTGGCTGTTCATTGGCTAATGATTCTTGCATTTTGGTCCTCCGCTGACGCCACTCTCTTACTAGAGGACACTACAACAAACTAACAAACTAACGAATGGAAAGAGAGCGATCCATTGCCCTCCTCCAAATGTCTCCTTCTGGTGGGGAACCAGCTGCCGGTTTCCCATTCACTTACAATAGCCAGGAGAGATAGATGGCTTCATACACACTGACTTCATCTACACAGACAGAAACAAACCTTTTGTTTGTGTGTGTGTGTGTGTGTGTGTGTGTGTGTGTGTGTGTGTGTGTGTGTGTGTGTGTGTGTGTGTGTGTGTGTGTGTGTGTGTGTGTGTGTGTGTGTGGAACAATGGCAGGTCTATGAGTCCCTTTGCCACTTTTGGCCCACTTAAACAGAGAACCATTTAGTGGAGTGCAGGCCGCCCTTAACAGCAGTGACACACACACACACACACGAACACAAAATGACATACACAGAGGCACGCCACTTACACACTGGCATACTACAGTACTATTACGACACACACACACACACAGTGTGACACACACAGAGGCACTGACACACAGTACTATTACAACACTGTACACACACACGGTCACACACACACACACACACACACACACAGTGAGACACACACACACACACATACCCACACAGAGTGACACACATACCCACACAGAGTGACACACACACACACAGAGTGACACACACGGTGACACAAACACACACACAGTGAGACACACACACACATACCCACACAGAGTGACACACATACCCACACAGAGTGACACACACACACACACACACACACACACACACACACATACATAGAGGCACTTACACACTGGCATACTACAGCAGCACACATGTTAAAGCACTGGAACAGATGTGAGAGCAGAACTGGGTTGACAAATATTTATGGGAGCAGACGGTCTTCTGTATTCTCACTGGGTTTGCATAAAGGCACACACACCTAGACACACACACACACACACACACACACACAACTTTCTCCTCTCTGCCACACAGCCTTGTCGAATGTCCCTAGCTGAAGGACAAACTTCACAGACTCAGATGTGTGTGTGTGTGTGTGTGTACGTGTCGTGTATATGTGTGTGTACATGTATGTGTGTGTGTGTGTGTGTACATGTGTGTACTGGCATGTGCGCACATGTTAATTAGCAGTGTGACCTATGAGCCCCGGACGTGTGACCTTTCACGTCTGATATGAGTGCTTCTTCTCAGCCTGACCTGTGTCCTGACTTACAGCTGACCTCAGGTCAGAGCGCCCCACCAGGTCAAATGAGGTTATCGCTACGGCCAGAGCCATACAGAGTAGTGGGTATGGCAGGAAGATACGAAAGTCTTTGTTTAAGCTGTAATTCCTCGAATGGCCACTTGAGGCAGACCTGTCGTTCGCGTTCACCCCCATATTAAAATGCCCCACTTTGTAACAGTGATTAAGCATCTTTATAGCCTGGTTCTTAACATGGTTTTGGCCTATATAGATAATTTCACCTTTTCATAACAACTGTAGGCAAGTCATTGTTTATATAACTCGCCCGTTTGGAGTGAAATAGATGATAGAAAAGGGGGTGATTGACAGGTTGGCCTGTCCAGTGAGTGATCACACAGCTTGCCGATCACGGACCAATAGCAGGCGGAGCTGCGGCTCTGGGAAACCCCTTCCCTCACACTCTGCTGACGAAAAATCAAGATGGCGACGGCCATCACTTCAACTCAAAACAGGAGCCCAAAATCAATGGGATAGCCATCTTTTTTAGGTAAGTGTGCGGGACGCGATATTTTTTTTCCCATGATGGCGAAGGCTAGGCGAAGGCATGACCCGCCCCTCTCTGCCTCTGATTGGCTGACTGTACTCGGCTGCTCCCACCTTCTTTCCAGGCGAGCCAGAAGTATCTCAAACGTGAGCAGCAGGTGCAAAACAATCATTAAATCAACAAGCATGAGATACGTAAGGGATAATGTATATTGAGGCGGTGATTACGGGGAAATAATGACTGACAGGTGATGATTGAGCCCGACGCGCAGCGGAGGGCTTAATCATCACCTGAAGGTCATTATTTCCCAGTAATCACCGCCTCAATATACATTATCCCGCTTAGAACATGGCCTACAACTAAATCATTCAATAATCTGACAAAAATAATTATTCAAATAGATTTTTTAATAGCGTTTTCAACGACAAAGCGGTTTCATTCGTAATTGGCACACAAGACACCACAGCTGCAACTGGTTGGCCTAATTAGTAGTGTTAGCTGACAAAAAGCTCTTATCAACTGATTAATCCAGGTGTGGCAGAGCAGCGGTCGGTTGTCGAGAAATAAATGACCGGTGAATCTTGTTGATTGACCAATCAGAATCGAGTATTCAAGAGAGCCGTGTTCTAATTCATTATATGGAACGTTACAATTGCAAACCCTATATCTGAGTTATTTAGGCCTACTTAGCCTATAGCACAGATGTGTAATTTTTTTTTGTCATTCCAAATGTAATCACATTGTTGCTCTGATTAAGTGGAAGTACAGTTATTTGTGTAAAAAAAAGACTGGTAAAGCAGAAGTACTGATTCAACTTAATTACTCAAGTAAAAGGAAAAAGGTGCAGGCTCTGAAATGTACTCAAGTATAAAAGTAAAAGGTTTTCTGTGCAAGGCGAATAGAAACTCACATCATATTAATATAATTCAAATACTATTCAACTTAAAAGGTCCCTTCAAAACATATTTTAAGGTGCATACAGACTATACTTTAATCTTCTAGTCTTAATCACTATGACCCACTAGCTCAGAGGGTTGGATTGCTGTCTAGCAGTTTGGAGCTTGTGGGTTTGGGCCTCAGCGAATTATGAGGTTGTGGGTTCGATCCTCAGTCAGTTTTGAATGTCGACAGCCAGAGGAAAGAGTCATTTAAAGCCCTGAGAAAACCTCATTCAATCAGTCTGACTTGGTGGCACAGAGTAGGCTTGCTGCCTGGCAATATTGAGACCTCAGCCACTTTTGCGGTCGTGGGTTCGAGCCTCAGTCAGTTTTGAATGGTGACAGGCAGAGACAAGAGCGCGGCCGGAGAAGAGCTGTGAGTGTGAAGGGCAGCTGGTGGTGTGAAGGAATAATATGCACAGAGACACCGGGGCCAGAGGTTGTGGGACAACACTGTAGTTGCAGTGTTGTCTGTAGGCTATGTATGTGCACTGCCAAGAGTAGCGGCAGCATTATAAACCAGAGACCAGACTATATCAAAAACATAAACACACAGTGGCGTCTTTCATGCATGCTAGCAAGTGAAACTGCTGTCTGTCTGACCACAGACTGAAGAAAGAGACGCAGGATAGCCAAACGAATGTGATTGGATGAACGTTTGACGCTAGGCCAATCACAGGCAGAGAAGGTGCCTCCAGCCTTCGCCATCATCCGAATAAAAATATTGCGTGGGGGACACACCGCAAATACTAAGGCAACAGATGCCCGCCCCGGACACGGCTGACGGACAACTAATCAGCTGTGTGTTCTTGGCTTGGTGAATTCATTCATTCATTTTTCCATTGACGTTTTGTAAAATCCTTATAAAAAGAGTCTTAATTGGACAAACCAAGCACTTCAGGTACAAGATGAATCGCAAGTGTGTGTGTTTGTGTGGGCTAAATGTTAACGAGAGTTAAAAATGGCTAGTTTGGCCACCATATGAATAAGTGTATTTGCTCAGCTGCTTAACTGCAACGCCAACAACATACAGTATATACCGTAAATTCCGGACTATAAGACGCACCGGTGTATAAGCCGCGGGACCAAAATTGACTATTTTTTTCTTCTATAAGCCGCACCGGACTATAAGCCGCGGGTGTTTTGATGTTTAATTACCATATGAAAGGGTTCGTGCACAGAGAGGAATGTCGGGAAAGCGATGGCTGTTTGGGGAAGCTCCCATTTATTAACATTTCAACAAAACAAAACAAAAGTCAGGTCACTAATCCCCAGACAAAATCACACAACAATAGGCTATATGTGCAGCAAACCTGTAACCAGAGAAGTCAAGTCACTAATGCTCGTCTTCCTCTTCTTCCTGCGTACTGAAACCACCAAAGTCCTCATCTTCAGTGTCGGAAACGAACAGGTTCAGGGTGGCTTCGTCAACCACTCTCCTCTCTCCTTCATTGTCACTCAAAACCAACGAACTCCTCTTCATCTATAGCTGTGTTTCCATTACAGTTTTTCGCAAAAGAATTGCGATATTTCTACAACTTCGACAATGTACAATTGCGACTTGTAGGTGTTTCCATTGAAGTTGCGTTTGAGTGATTCCCCGTTGCAGCAGCTGCCACAGTGATTACGCACGGGGATCTGCCCCATATCCCGTCCCCTGCATGCTCAAATCCAACCAATGGTCAATGGAAATCCCAACATGAAGTTACAATGCATATAAACGAGCCTGATTATCAATTCAAAAGAAAATGAGTCGCAAAATGTTGCTGGCTGCGTGAATGCAGTCAGCGCGACAGGCAGAGGAAAAAAGGTAGCCTAATAGCCTACAACTGGTCCGATTTAGAGATGGAGGGGGGAAAAGGCTGATTTGGTTCTATAATTGCACCTGAAACGTGTGCAATGTATTAGCCTACTCACAGTCACTGTATTCACTTCAGACAGCACCACCGCACCAGTGTGTGCTTTTCATCCTCTCATCTCGCCGCTGTGCCAAATGCGCGCACACAGGCAGCCTGCTGTCACCATGGACCGATTTCTGCCATTAAACATTATCTAATTTGCCCGGCTACGCTTTTGCACAACACTCGTCTTTCTGCTAGGTAGCGTTGCTTCAAAGTTTTCCACTTGCTGCGGAGGTTTTGACACGGCTATCGAACCTTACTTACCAAACTTATTTTCCGCTCCTTTTCCAAGGGATAATATGGGTCACATGACGTGCAAATGCGAAAAATGTGTTTCCATTACACTTTTGCGATAAACTGCTATATCGACACGTCTGAAAAACCACCTCATGATCATCTACTGCTCGTTCTCATGCTGTCGAGAACGAGCAAAGCTTTTTTTTGGTGAAAGAATCCTCCAGGGCGCTTCTTGTTAACAGTCCGAGTGAGTGGCAGGTCGAACGTCAAAGGCACTTCATCCATATTTATGATCTGCTCCGGTTCGATGGAATATTCCTTGATCTTCCTTTGTGTGAATTCGCCGAAGTTTGTGATTTTCTCCTGGTAGTCGGGGGAGGGAGTTGATGGGCTTGTGGCCGTTTGCTTACCGTAATTACCATATGTAAGTGGTCACGCACAGAGGGGATTGTCGGGAAAGAGATGGCTGTTTGAGGAAGCTCCCATTTACCGTATTACCGTAACATTTCAACAAAACAACATAACACAACACCACCGTTGTTTATTTTTACAGTGCACACAGTGTCCGCGGTGTGGTGAAAAGAGGGCAAGAGAGGAAATTAAAACAGAAGTGGATTTATAGTTAGAAAGAGTGCTAAAAAAGAGAGATTTTTTTTTTTTTTTTTTTTTTTTTCTGAAAAAATCCATAGATAAGACGCACCGTTATATAAGCCGCAGGGGCCAAAAAACGGGAAAAAAGCCGCGGCTTATAGTCCGGAATTTACGGTAAGTGATATACGGTAGTGGATAGATTGATCAGAGCTTGGTGATCTGTGTGGTCCCGGGTCTCAGGTAACATGAACGTAGATGTGTTTGCAGACAGCCTGGTTTCCCTCCACCAGTCTGTCCCATCTGGAGGCAGCCCACCTCTCCTGAGACCCCGACCCAGACACCGTGACCTCCAGAGCGAGGCATCGGATCGGCGCCACTGGCGTCCCTGTGGAACCAGTCTTCATAATATTGTCCTCCCTCATCTGTCACATCCCACAAAACCAACACTGAGAGACATGGAGACAGAGGAAGAGAGACAGGCAGAGAAAGCTATAAGGACTGGGATTAGACTGATATATGGCACCGATATTGTCCTTTTATGAAATATCATCTGGTCCAGTCAGTAGCGCTGTCTACTTCTGACAATCTGCAGTCTCACTGATTCCATAATTATTCTATAATTGATCTACATGTGACTCTAATGCAAGATTTTATTAATTGGATTCCACAAAAGTGTGATCATGATTTATTATTAGGGATGTCACAATATATCGTCCCACAATATATCGCGATATCAAAACGTGACAATATGTATCGTTGAGATTAAATTTTATATCATGAGAAAAAGAAGCTGAACATGGTGGCACTGATCTGCATCTGATTGCATGCTCGCTCTCCTTTTCATTGCTTTGTTTGAACAGACGAGGGACGTTACAGACACGGAGGATGAAAATGGTGAAATTACTCATTACAATTACAAGTCGATCGCAAAAAAAGATTGTTAAAATATCATATCGTATCATTATCGTGAACCAAATATCGTGTGTCGTATCGTATCGTGAACTGAGTGTATCGTGACACCCCTATTTATTATGATAGTTATTATCATTATGACAGATTTCAGAGGAGAGCGGTGGTATCTGTTTCAGTCAGTGGATGTTCCAGTCTGCATTCAGTCGACAATCAAATCAAAACCACTGAATGCTTTTGACATTTGGGTGAATTTGACAGCCAGGCTCCTGTCAGCTATTTCAAGGTTGACACCTAAAATAATCCAAGACATATTTCTCTCTGCTTGGACTCACATGGACTCACATGGACTCACATGGACTCACAAGTAGCTCGTCGTTGCACAGAGTGTTGGGCCCAATCCCAATTCCTATGTTAACCCTCAATCTTAACCCTCAGTCTCAAAAATGCGCACTCCCGCGAAGTGCTAGTGCTGTCCCGATTCTCACTTTGTTAAGTTAAGGGTCGAGTTTGAGGGCTCTACGCCCCTCAGTTTTGAGATTTTCCACGACCACACTTGGCGGTGAGTGCGATCCCAGAATCCCTTGCGTGTCATCAGCTAGATCCATTCAGATGGAAGATGGCGGCGAAGGAGGAAAAAAGGAGCCCTACAAAGTTAAGTATTTCCTTGTTAATAGCGATGTAAAAATTACGATAACCATTGTATTAGCTTAGTTTAATGTCACTTTATGGATTTCCGTTTTGGAATCCTAACAACATTGTTGTTGCTAACGAGTCGAGTGTTTAACTGCAGTCAAGCCAGCCCTCACGTCGGAAAGCACGGTCATTCTAGCCCCCACTTGTTTTGTGGTGCGTTGCATTACACGTAGGTTGTATCTTGATCAAAACAACTCAACAACGACATTACCACCGAGAATTATGGCATTTCGTAACAACGTTAACAATGTTATAATATAATAATAATAATATGGCTTGACCAGCACGGCTACTGACTATCGATAGTTAGCAACAACAAATGTGTTAGGCTCCAAAACGGAAATCCATAAAATGACATTTAAACTAAGATAATACAATGGTTATCGTAATTTCTACATCTATATTATCAAGGAAATATTTGTAAGGATGCTTTTTTCCTCTTCTTTTGAATTGACAGACTGGACGGAGCTTTGGCATATTGCTGCCCCCCACAGTCTGAAGACGTATCTGCCTTTAAGGGCTGTCCCATTTTAAAGTCGCAAGATAGCCCTTAACACTTAGTTTTGAGGGCTACTAAGATTGAGGGTTGAGCTTGAGGATTAAGATTGAGGGTTAAGAAAAGAATTGGGATTGGGCCTTGGTCACCTCTGTCTTCCCAGACTTTGTCAGTAGTGAGGGACTGACTCCATCCCCTGGCTGTAACTTTAGCATGACAGACTGTAATGTTCTGCTGAGTTCAGCCTGAGGAGCTGCTGGCTATCAGATGTCAACCTCCCTCTCCTTCTACACATGAACCCATGTGTCTTCGCATCATTTCCTGTAATCCGTTCAGATGATGTTTATTACCATTAGAAATATGCAGTTATTATGGTACCAAACGAGTTCCAATGCCGTTCGTCTTTATCTGAACAAATGAACCAAACTAAAGGCGTAAATAATCCAAAGATCAAACACACTGTTGAAGACGTGCTTGCCGTGATGATGTGAACACGCACCAGCAATCTTCTGCGCCGGTACTGATTGACTAATTAACAGATCGGCAGAAAGAACCAATAGATGTTCAAACAGGCCTGAAAGTGAGAGATGGACAGAAAGAGCCAACAGAGAAGTGACCATGACGAGACAACGTAGTGATTTTACAAGCAGCAATCTCTGTCATTATCTACTGTACAATGCACAGGCAGTCAGGCACTGAGTGACACTGATGCTAAGAGCTATCTAATGACCAGGCTTTGTTAGAAGACATGTTCATTTGACAGAACATAAAGTGGGTTAATGTTCAGACACGTACAGGTCAAAGTCAAATAGACGTTGAAAATGAAAGTGTACTAAAGGCAATATCAGAAATGACTTAAAGGTGAGTGGAGAACGTAGACAAAAACTTACTTACCATGCAGGAACTGTAATCTGTCCTGTCTGTCTCTCTACCTCTGTCTCCCTCAATCTGTCCTGTCTGTCTCTCTACCTCTGTCTTCCTCAATCTGTCCTGTCTGTCTCTCTACCTCTGTCTCCCTCAATCTGTCCTGTCTGTCTCTCTACCTCTGTCTTCCTCAATCTGTCCTGTCTGTCTCTCTACCTCTGTCTCCCTCAATCTGTCCTATCTGTCTCTCTACCGCTGTCTACCTCAATCTGTCCTGTCTGTCTCTCTACCTCTGTCTACCTCAATCTGTCCTGTCTGTCTCTCTACCGCTGTCTCCCTCAATCTGTCCTGTCTGTCTCTCTACCTCTGTCTCCCTCAATCTGTCCTGTCTGTCTCTCTACCTCTGTCTCCCTCAATCTGTCCTGTCTGTCTCTCTACCTCTGTCTCCCTCAATCTGTCCCGTCTGTCTCTCTACATCTGTCTCCCTCAATCTGTCCCGTCTGTCTCTCTACCGCTGTCTCCCTCAATCTGTCCCATCTGTCTCTCTACCTCTGTCTCCCTCAATCTGTCCTGTCTGTCTCTCTACCGCTGTCTACCTCAATCTGTCCTGTCTGTCTCTCTACTTTCAGCAAACACATCAAACAAACATGGCCACCATCTAAAACGAGCAGATTCCTCACGTTCACCTTCAGGGTGCCAGAAGATGAGGGCTCATAGTCTGAGACCACAAGTTCTCACTGACATGTTGTGGGACAAATGAGAAAGGGAGTCGGATAGACAATTAAGCTTTTCACTTCAATTTGTGACTGGGTACGATGATATTATCATCGTACAGGCGCTATCGTTTGCGCCCCAGTTTGCGCTGGAATCTAATCGCAGACACAGGTGTAGGCGTGGCCCAGGCCAAACTAGGTGTGTCCGTGCAAAATACTGGCCTTTGCAAATGGATTCTGCCCAATTGTCTAACTGTGAAGGCTGTCACCAGTATCAGAACTACCCATTATGTTCTCTTCCTGGATAAATGTTAATTTCCCCATGTAAAGTTTAGAGTCTGTTGCCATGCCAACCTGTGTGGGTCTAGCAGAGCCCTGGCTTCCTGATGATGACAGCATACTGCAGGTCCTGCCCAGGGCCTGTGTGGACTGGTCCACTGCACTGCATGTTGGTTGGTCCTGCCCAGGGCGTGTTTGGACTGGTCCACTGCACTGCCTGGTATCCAGGGTGTAGGCGGGTATATTTACATAAAGGCGTAGTTGTAAATGATTTGAGGTCAGGCAGCACTGCCGCTGAGTGAGACACTGATTGCAGTGTAAATTCTAAGATGACAAATTGCGGCTTCCTAGTTGTAGTGAGGAACTCTCAACTTGAGCTTTACGGGTGTGGAGATATTGAGATGAGTGAACTTAGGGGAGAACGTGGTTCGTTTAGCCTGTGGATAACATGTGAGCGACCCCTTCTTTTTAGGCAGCCATACACAAAATGAATCCTGTAATCACATATTTGTGAAGAGTTGTTTATTTCCCTGACTCTTCATCAGCACATGTAGAAAGTTGTAAACGTAGTATAACTGTCATCCTGACTAGTTGTGTGAAGCAGCTTTGTCAAACTGGTCTTTTTGGGGCAAACGTGGCACTACCCCTGGGGCAACTTGAGTGTCACTGACATTATATTAAAATCTAGTCAAGTTAAATGCATAATGCTGACGAGGTATTTTGTAATTTTACTGAGCAGCAGCTATTATAGCACAACTTGGGGGCTCAGCACCTTGGATGGCCTACAGAGAGAGCAGACAAGGAAGAGTCAGAGGGAACGTTGATTCCATCAGTGGTAAGTGAATGGAAGAGAGACAGAGTGGTGCTGATGAGATATACTGAGAAAATCAATAAGTTGTGCATTATGCTTAAGAGAAACTATCATCATGTTATGTTGAAGTAAACATCATGGTAAACCCTTTAAATTACAGGCCATTACTTATTACCAGTAGTGACTGGTAATAACTAAGTATATGAATAACTAGTATGTAGTAGCACCACTTACCTAATACAATTACTGGTCAAAGTTTTTTTTTTTATATTATCCATCCATCCATCCATCCATCCATTAGGGCTGCCACAAACGATTATTTTGATAGTCGACTAGTCACCGATTATTTCAACGATTAGTCGACTAATCGGATCATAAATTGCAGCTTATCGCACAATTACTCAATCGCTCTGATTTAGCTATCATCAGCTTCTAAATTTAGCTTCAAGTTGTTTTAAGCATGTGCCAACTAAAAATAAAGACAATTAAGATGATAATTCACTCAAAAATAATATTTTCATGAACTTTAAAGTTTAGAGCATGTAGCAGCATATTTATTTCTGGCATCAATGTACTTGCATGTAATAAATGTAATATAGTGCAAATTGCAAAATAGTACACATTGAAATTTAAAACATATAGTGCAATGAAATATGTACTATCCATTGAATGAATAATGCAAAATAAAATTAGGGCACTACTACGTGGAATGGAAATGGAACCAAAAACTATTCACTGCAACCAAAATATCAACAAAAATAAATTGTTTCAGTCTTCTCAGCCATCAAACACATTTTTAAATGTAGTAAGTAGAGAGTACAAACTGCGGAGTAAAATGAGGTTTCCAGTATTCCCGTCAGCAACACGAGCTTAAAGGCCTAAACATGGTCGTCCGTCAGAGCCTCGCCCCGCCCTCCCCGTATGACGGCGGGTGGAGCGCCGTCCTATGGGGAGGGGCTGCCGTCGGCTGACGGGGGCTGCTCCAAAATGTGACTTCACGGCGACGATACGTGCATGACGTCAGCTGCAGGAGAGTTGTGATTGGCCGTTGCCTTGGCTCATCGTCGTAAAGTCGCCTTTCAAAGCATGACGTTAGATTATAATGAACTAGTTGTGTGGCTTAGCCTTCCCAAATGTTGTGGGTCGTTTTTTAGAATTTAATACATAGAATTGGGAATGTTACATTAAATTTCATTCAGACTGCCTGGCACACAATCTCCGCCATTTTCACACGGAGCTTCCACAGGAGGAGGGAGGGTGGGAGGAGGGAGGGTGTAGTGGCGTCCGAGCATGTAGGGCTTGCTGGCGCCGCCAGACGGCGAGACGGCTCCAATTCGAGGCTGACGGACGACCATGTTTAGGCCTTAACGTTGCTATGATGACAACGTTACAGCAAGGCTTTTAACGTTAATATCGTTAGCCAATAGCAAACGTTAGCAGCTAAAACTTAACGTTGCGGTTGGCAGTGAGCTAACAAGCTAATTAGCCTTTATCTCCATTATCGTCTGCATTCGCCCAACGTGCTTCCCTTTGAGATGCTCGCGCATCATACTCGTGCTGCCATGATAAGCGAGTTCAGCTTATTTAGCAGATTTTGCACTTCACATTATTGTGGGTGAAATGCTCCCACACTTTGGACGTATGAGGACGGCTAGACATTTTTTCTGTGGAGAAGCACTGGGAGCTGTTACACTCTCTCCATCCCAGAACCCACCTCCTGCCTGGCCATTTTTCCAGCCTCAGATGGCTCAGAGTGGAGGAAAGAGTGAACCAAATCAAGCTGTGCCTGGTCCATAAGATCTTGCATAATATGGTCCCGAAATATCTCCAAAATTATTTCACCAAGGTAAATGACGTTCATAACTACTCCACCAGAGGGAGCTCCCACAATGTTGTCCCCATTAAATTTAAGAGCTGTATGAACAAAAACTCTTTCAAATACTCAGCCGGGCTGTTGTGGAACAGCCTTCCGGACAGCCTGAAGATGATTAACACCTTGAGCAGCTTTAAAATCGCTCTCAAAATCTGGTTCATGACTGGTGCGGGTATGTAAATGTAAATATTTTTGAGTATTGTTAATTTATAGCCTGTTTAAAGTTATTTTATTTATTTTAGTCAGATTGGTTTTTTAGCCTTTTTAATGTGTTCTTTATTTTCGGGATTGGGTCCTGTTTCAAATGTCTTTTTATATTGCTTTTGTTAAAACTGTTTTAACATCTTAAATGGTTTTTTTTTAATAGTCTATAGGTGGAAGTAGTTTTATGTTTCTTTATTGTTATGTCTGTTTTTATGTCGGTCTGAGTCGTCTGTCCGAGACCAAGGACCACAATGGAAACAAGTCCTCGGACTTTATTGTGTTTTTATCCTTGATGGTGATGTATGAGTGGCCTTTATATTTTTGTGTATGATGTGCTTTACTTTTGTCATTCATCGAATAAATCAATCAATCAAAAAAAAAAAGCTGCTTGTTTTTCCGGTCACGGTGATGTCACGTTTTCCCCGGATGATTGGTACTGTGCATGTGCATCAAAGACAGGACGCAGACGCCTGGAGGCCAGGCCAGCCAGTGAGGCCATCGCAGCCAGCAGCTTCGGAGAAACAAAACAAACGTTTTTTTATTTTTTTCAGCTAAAAAAAAAACATGCGATGACGTCGATTACCAAATACGTCGGCGACGATTTTGGTAATCGCGACTAGTCGACTAATCGTGGCAGCCCTACCATCCATCCATCCATCTTCTTCAACCGCTTATGCTCACGGAAGCAGTTCCAGCAGGGGAACCCAAACTTCCCTTTCGCTGTGTAAGTGGATACCATATCATCATAAATAAAATGTGGTGTCGACCAATTCAACTAACCTGTTACTTTCACTTTCTCATCCCTTTCCCTACCTCCCAAATCTAAACCCATTTAGCAAACCATAAAATGCTTTTACATGCAATGCTGAATGTCAAACTCAGTGTATTCTGAGTATTTTGAACATGTTAAACGTAGGCTAATGCTGTGTAGCATTTAGCCTACTACAGTGTCTGCTGCCATGTAGTTGCAGTGTTATTTTTTCCTACTTGTAATTCTGACTTGAAGGCCCCATTGCATCTGTGGAGGGCCGGATAAGGCTATGAGGCCACTGGCAAAGACAGCTCAGTATCACCAACTCAGAGACTGGCATCTCTTCCATACAAAGGACGAGCAAGCGTTGTCACAGATTAGCTAGGTAGCCTTACTAGCCTTGATGTGCAGTTAGCAAGCCTCGCGTGTAGCCAAGATCACCCTGTATTCACAGCTGTAGCTGCGCTAGCTGCCCTAACTTGATCTGTATTCACACAGCTGTAGCTGCGCTAGCTGCCCTAACTTTATCTGTATTCACACAGCTGTAGCTACGCTAGCTGCCCTAACTTGATCTGTATTCACACAGCTGTAGCTGCGCTAGCTGCCCTAACTTGATCTGTATTCACAGCTGTAGCTGCGCTAGCTGCCCTAACTTTATCTGTATTCACAGCTGTAGCTGTGCTAGCTGCCCTAACTTTCTCTGTGTGAATGATAGCTTCCCAGCGCTGTTCCCAGTATCAGCAGTCTGCAGCATGTTCTCCTACTGCGCTTCACTGGGTTTTAATTTGCACTCGGCCTGCTGCTGGGTTTCTATCTACTGCCTCAACACTGCCCGGACCCAAACCAGCTCACTCACACAGACACACACCTATATGATATACTTTCAGATAGCATACAAAACATAGTCAAATATAAAAATAATAAATACATACATGCACACATACTATTCCTTTTGAGCTCACACTGATTTAAGTGATTACGCCTCGGTGCGGCTGCCTGAGCACAACAGACCCGCCCCCATGTCACCTGTCACACTCATGTCACCTGTCAGCACAACAGACCCGCCCCCATGTCACCTGTCACACTCATGTCACCTGTCAGCACAACAGACCCGCCCCCATGTCACCTGTCACACTCATGTCACCTGTCAGCACAACAGACCCGTCCCCATGTCACCTGTCACACTCATGCAGGATCCGACAAAAATAGAACAGGTGCGTATCTTTTCCGTAGCGCATGTATTGCCCGTTCTATTAACATGGCCGACAGTTCCGGCAGTTTGACCGGAGCTGCACGCACGGAGCCGTCTGGTGGACATTGGGCTTAATAGGCTGGTTTTCCAGTGGCTTCCTCTAAGCTGAAACTTGATCTGCTCCAATGAGGTGATGCCAGTTAGCGCTGAGAGGCGGGACCCCAATTGGCGATTGGCTGTGACCTACTGTCAACTCTATGATCTCATCAAGACAGACCAGGAAGTCTGCACGCACTGCCGGGCAAATCAGACTCCACACAGCCCTCAGCAAATGGGACGTGTGTGTGTGTGTGTGTGTGTGTGTGTGTGTGTGTGTGTGTGCATCGAGTTGTGTCACGACTCACGAGAGAGGAAAGTGGTTGCGTAATATTGAGCAACTAAGAGCTCTTGAGAGAGGTTGGTTGGGGTCAACAAGGCCAGGTGATTGATAATCTCCTGGATGATGTCCATGGAAAATATGTATTGGGAAAATAACATTGAAGGCCAAAATTATGGTTTTGGGAAAATACACCCGGGAACTAGTGTGCCTGAAAACATTAGCAATAGTTCTGTTTGGCTGCTGCAGAAAGCCAGCATGACCTTGGCGGAAGAGATAAGTGACATTCCTGCTTGAAGATGTGTTTTGACTGACCAAGGAGAGGGTATAATATAGCGAGAGCGTCAGTAAGACGCCCCAGCTTTTTACTATACTTCGCTATCCTGTATATCATCTGTACACTGCTATTTTTTGAGAATAAACCATTTGGAGAAACTTACTGGACTGACTTTTCATTTGAAGAATATTGCATTTCATACAGAGAAACTGCATTAGGGGTTTATGTTTGGTTTTGGAGAGAATAGTTGTCTATTTTCCCTGAGAAGAGGGGGCAGGAGCCCAAGAGTGGGGCTGCCCTGTTTTAGGCCAGCCGATTTGCCACCACAGTGTGTGTGTGTGTGTGTGTGTGTGTAGAGGAGAGTGGAGGAGTGAACATGGAGCTGTCTCCATCGTGTCTTGGAGGCTGTGTCTCGTCCTCGCTGGTGTCTGTGTGTGTGTGTGTAGAGGAGAGTGGAGGAGTGAACATGGAGCTGTCTCCATCGTGTCTTGGAGGCTGTGTCTCGTCCTCGCTGGTGTGTGTGTGTGTGTGTGTGTAGAGGAGAGTGGAGGAGTGAACATGGAGCTGTCTCCATCGTGTCTTGGAAGCTGTGTCTCGTCCTCGCTGGTGTGTGTGTGTGTGTGTGTGTAGAGGAGAGTGGAGGAGTGAACATGGAGCTGTCTCCATCGTGTCTTGGAAGCTGTGTCTCGTCCTCGCTGGTGTGTGTGTGTGTGTGTGTGTGTGAGTGGAGGAGTGAACATGGAGCTGTCTCCATCGTGTCTTGGAAGCTGTGTCTCGTCCTCGCTGGTGTGTGTGTGTGTGTGTGTAGAGGAGAGTGGAGGAGTGAACATGGAGCTGTCTCCATCGTGTCTTGGAAGCTGTGTCTCGTCCTCGCTGGTGTGTGTGTGTGTGTGTGTGTGTGTAGGGGAGAGTGGAGGAGTGAACATGGAGCTGTCTCCATCGTGTCTTGGAGGCTGTGTCTCGTCCTCGCTGGTGTGTGTGTGTGTGTGTGTAGGGGAGAGTGGAGGAGTGAACATGGAGCTGTCTCCATCGTGTCTTGGAGGCTGTGTCTCGTCCTCGCTGGCTGAAGCATAATCTCTCCAGCTCCCGCAGAAGCTTGAAGAGTTCAAACAAGCCACATCAGAATAAGGCTAAGCGGGCAAAACGACCGAGGAGGTAGATGAGAAAGCTGCACTGTGTGTGTGGGTGAGAGAGCACAGGCAAGAAGGCAGAGAGAGAGAGAGAGAGAGAGAGAGAGAGAGAGAGAGAGAGAGAGAGAGAGAGAGAGAGAGAGAAGAGAGAGGGAGAGAGAGAGAGAGAGAGAGAGAGAGAGAGGGAGAGAGAGAGAGGGAGAGACAGAGAGAGAGAGAGAGACAGAGAGAGAGAGAGAGAGAGAGAGAGAGAGAGAAGAGAGAGGGAGAGAGAGAGAGAGGGAGAGAGAGAGAGAGAGGGAGAGAGAGAGAGAGAGAGCGAGAGAGAGAGACAGAGGGAGATAGAGAGAGAGAGAGAGAGAGAGAGAGACAGAGGGAGAGAGAGAGAGAGAGAGAGAGAGCGAGAGAGAGAGAGACAGAGGGAGAGCAGTGTGTGTGGGTGAGGAGAGCAGAGAGAGAGAGAGAGAGCGAGAGAGAGAGAGAGCGAGAGAGAGACAGAGGGAGAGAGAGAGAGAGAGAGAGAGAGAGAGAGAGCAGTGTGTGTGGGTGAGGAGAGCAGAGAGAGGGAGAGAGAGAGAGAGAGAGAGAGAGAGAGCACAGAGGGAGAGAGAGAGAGAGAGAGAGACAGAGAGAGAGAGAGAGACAGAGGGAGAGAGAGAGAGAGAGAGAGAGAGACAGAGAGAGAGAGAGAGAGAGAGAGAGAAGAGAGAGGGAGAGAGAGAGCAGTGTGTGTGGGTGAGGAGAGCAGAGAGAGAGAGAGATAAAGAGAGAGAACATAATAAAGCAGCTCATCCAAGAGACAATCAGAAGAGGACAAGTATCTTATCACACATTATATATACATTCTATCATTGGAGACGCTGTGATTTTCAATGCATTCCAGGGCAAATTTTAAGATTAAGTGTTGCAATTTATCATTTTTGATGAGCCCACTTTGCGTCCGCCTGTCTCATCTGCTTCTCCTTCAGTTAGTGATTTCCTACATTTCCCAACATGCCTTTCGGCAACCCCCAGACAAAGGCTGTGATCTTTGTTTGCTTTCAATTTTCATCAAGGTGAAAATTGGTCTCTCTGCCTCTTGTCTGATGAGTTCTCTCTGTATGACTGCTCTGGTCTGATGGATTTCTCTCTGTATGACTGCTCTGGTCTGATGGATTTCTCTCTGTATGACTGCTCTGGTCTGATGGATTTCTCTCTGTATGACTGCTCTGGTCTGATGGATTTCTCTCTGTATGACTGCTCTGGTCTGATTGATTTCTCTGTAGGACTGCTCTGGTCTGATGGATTTCTCCCTGTAGGACTGCTCTGGTCTGATGGATTTCTCCCTGTAGGACTGCTCTGGTCTGATGGATTTCTCTCTGTTTGACTGCTCTGGTCTGATGAATTTCTCTCTGTTTGACTGCTCTGGTCTGATGGATTTCTCTCTGTGTGACTGCTCTGGTCTGATGGATTTCTCTCTGTGTGACTGCTCTGGTCTGATGGATTTCTCTCTGTATGACTGCTCTGGTCTGATGGATTTCTCTCTGTTTGACTGCTCTGGTCTGATGGATTTCTCTCTGTTTGACTGCTCTGGTCTGATGGATTTCTCCCTGTGTGACTGCTCTGGTCTGATGGATTTCTCTCTGACTGCTCTGGTCTGATGGATTTCTCCCTGTGTGACTGCTCTGGTCTGATGGATTTCTCCCTGTATGACTGCTGAGCAGCTCTAGAAAGAAGCCCTCGCTCTCTTTGATTTCCGAGGCGCCGACACCAAAACGGCTGAAACATTTTTTTTTTGGTGGAACCTCATTCTGTGGTGGAACCTCACTGTAGCTCCACTTCAAATATCTCAATGGAACATCATGACGTCTACGTTCACAGGAACAAGAGAAACCTCGGCAAGATAGGCCTACATGGCAAAAAAAACATGGCATTTTCATCTTCGGCTGCTCGGAATCCTCTCTGAACTTCCCTACAGCTGTGCAACAGTCTCTAACACAGGGGACAACTGACAACAACTCATTCTGAAGGAATGGAAGTCCTCCTCTTCACCTTCTTTCCAACTGTGGTTGACGGATATGACCTCTGTTATATGGATGGAGGGACTTAGGTTTCTGAGGACCAATTCACTTAAAAAGTTTTCAACCATTTGTGACCCATTTCTAGCCAACACGGTCTCAGACAATTGTAAAGTAGCAACGTTTTGGACCAACGTTGCTATGTTACAATTTCGGCTCCAAAATTGTAAAATAGTAACGTACGTTTATACAGGGGTGGGCGTGGTTTCCGGAGATTTTAGGTTTAGGGTTAGGGTCTGGGAGAGTTTAGAAAACCTCAAATCTCCGGAAACCACGCCCACCCCTCTATAAACGTACGTTACCATTTTACAATGGTAAAAGGTGAAATTGTAACATAGCAACGTTGGTCCAAAATCGTTGCTATTTTTTAAAAAAATTGGAGATCGGGCTGAGGTTAGGGGCGACGGGTGACTCGCCTGACTGGTTTCTCATGGACCCCTTGTGTGGGATCAATATCTCTTACAAGCACATAAGCACCTTATACAGCTGGTGGTCACGTAATATTGAATGTCAATAATATATGCATGTTTTGTTTTTGTTTTCTTATCCCGTGTCTGAGCGTGTTCGTTTGTCTTGTCTGTGCGTTGTTCTGAAAAGTTGAAAATAAAATATTGGGGGGGGGGAAACATGGCATTTTACGTGTCTGCAAACCTACAATCTCAGCGTAAATTTAAAACAAAACGGCAAAGCTTGGTCCATTTCCAACTTTAAATCAAATAAAGCAACTTTAAGAACTTTGCTTATAAAACAACAAGATTAGGCTTAAATAAAAAAAACTTTAAATGTGACTCAGTTGAAATGTCGACTTTGGAAACGCTGTGACCCTGACTGCGACTTGAACACCGCCCTCTGGTGTGAAAAGCGTGTGTTTACGCCCTCCATCCACCCCGACCACAACACACTTACTCGTCACCGCGTTCTTTCAATAGCAGACTCTACGTGGTGTATAACGCTGATATACACACAGTATATACATCTCTAGAGACATCGTATATATGCATCGTCTTTTAGTTCAGAAATGTTCATATTCTAGATCAGTGGTTCTCAACTGGTGTAGCCTCAGGACCCACTATTTTCCTTGTCATGAAGTCGCGACCCAAATTTCAGATTTTTTTTTAAACCACTCTAATTTATTGCACAAAAAATAGCGCATTAATTTAATACACAATGCCTTCATGCACTGTTATAAACCTCAAATGAACAAAAAAGTGCAACAGAAGTGCAACTAGGGCTAAAAACCAATTGAAATACGGCAGACTTGAATTACAGGCCTATATGTTTTTAAATTTAAACAAGTCAAACTGGTCATGCTCAGAAAGTCTTATTAGAACTCTATGAAATATGAAATAAAAGGCAGACTTATCTTGAATTACATGCCTATATGTTTTTAAACAAGTTAATAATAATAATAATAATAATAATAATAAAGGTAATAATAATAATAATAATAATAATAATAATAATAATAAAACAAGTTAACCTGGTCATGCTAATCCAGTTTCAGTAGTCTGAATTTAACTAATATGAAATAAAAAGGAATCACAGGCAGGCTATATGCTTTTTAGTTAAACTGGTCATAACTTTTAATTAAACTGGGGCCATGCTAATCCAGTTTCAGTCATCTGAATTGAACTAAAATTAAATATGAAATGAAAAGGCAGACTTCTCTTGAATTACAGGCAGAGCATATGCTTCAGCTTGTTAAACAAGTAAAACTGGTCAGGCTAATCCAGTTTCAATAATCTGAATTTAACTCAAATGAAATATGGAAAAAAAAAAAAAAAAAAAAAAAAAAATTTGGCCAATGTCCGCGACCCAATCAAAACGGCCCCGCGACCCACCTTTGGGTCGCGACCCACCAGTTGAGAAACGCTGTTCTAGATATACGTGGATTGCATAAACCTACAATTGCTGACTGCAGCAAAGCAGAATGCACCAACTTGACAGTTTCCTATCTGAGCAGAGAGGCCTTCAGCCATCAGTAGTGTGCCAGAGAGTCAGAGACATGCAGCTCTCCAGATCAGATATCAGGCTGGTTCCTCTGTGCAGAACAAAGCATTCCTCTGCATTCTCTATCTCATATCAATCTGACACTTGGGGCCAGCTCAGCAGTTCAGCAGTCGTGTCACGGTGCCACGGTGCCACGGTGCCACGGCACACAATCTTTGTGACGATTGACCCCTGCAGTCTCGCCTCTTATTAGAGCACAACGGGTCTTTGAGCGAGCCGGGCCCGAGCCGGGCCCGAGCCGGGCCGGGCTGACATGAAGCTTCCCGGGTCCGTCACTAAGAGATGATGGACCCAAGGCTTTACTGTTCCACGCACTATGTGAATCATGGATGAGCTCGCTTTCATCTCAGTTCAGCCGGCTGGATGGATTCATTGCTTGTGTTGAAAAGCTCTTGAGTAGATTGTAGGGGTGTCAAAAATAATCGATTATAAGATGCATCGCGATGCGGACCTGCACGATTCTGCATCGATTCACAAACGTCAAAAATCGATTATTTAAAAAAAAATATATATATATATATATATAATCAAATAAAATATAATGGAAGTACATGCAGTTGTTTATTTTAATTAGGGATCATAATACAATGCAATTCTAAATGCACTTTTATTTTAAAAGTAGCCACACAGTGAGAAAAAGAGAAAGTGAGAAAAAATAAATCATGTATTGGGGAAAAAAAGTGATGCATCGATTTAAGATGCATCAAGATGCATCGAGATGCATCGATAATCGTAATCGAATCGAATCGTAGCCCTCTGAATCGTAATCGAATCGAATCGTGAGGCCAGTGAAGATTCACAGCCCTAGTAGATTGGTGAGATGTTTAGGATGAGAAAGACAGATACCGCTTCATAACACTCATAAAAGCATCAGCGAGCAAGAAGGAATGACCTCAAAAATGTATTTGAGTCAGAATTCTGACTTTCAACTCAGAAATCAAACTGGAAAAGTGCACTCAGTAGAGTGCAGATCTCCGCCAGGCTCCGCTACTCATATCTACACCAAATTCAGGAACTCGTCTTTGCTCAAAGGACCGCATCATTGATTTGTATCACAAAATGTGGCTCATAATATACGTGTACAAGCTACATTCACAGTTAAACTGCTCACCTCTGCGCCGATCAGCACACCTGTGTCCACCTTGACGGCAACCACACACTCTCCCACTCACTCCGCTAGCTTACCGTTAGCCAATTAGCCTGCAGCACACTGCAGCTAAAACACGGCTGGTGCCTCAAATTTTCAAGATACAAAAGGAAAACTCACATGGTTCTCATTTTCCGTGACTAATGTACAAGAACATTCTGTCTGATAAAACATCATTTACTCCCATTTAAGGGTTTGATAAAAGTAGCAAATGTTAACTTTCCAGCTTTCGCATCTCTGAACTGTAGTTGGGAAGCTCTGTGCTGACTTATTATAGCTTAGCCTGTCTCGTAGCTGCTAACAGGCTTTTTACTAAGAGCAGCAGTGAACATAATGCACGGCCTCTGTGATATTTTATGCTCTTTTGCCGCTAACTATCCTCACTTTACTCACATCCTGCAACACACTCTGGTGGATAAAAACACAACACCCACACCACCCACGCAGGTTACCCACTACTGTACACACCACCTTCTTACAACTTCTTAGAGCTATTCAAGTCATTTGGTGAAAAATCCTGCATCTTTTCATATCGATATACACACATATATATATATATATGTATATATATATATATATATATATATGTATATACATATATATTATTTATATATATATATATATCGCATAAACAAAATAGTTTATTTCAATATCATGCAGCCCTAATGCACACAATACACACACCTACTCTCTCTCACACAGACACAGACACACACACACACACATCCCACGCACGCTCACGCGCACACACACACACACACACACACACACACACGATCCCCTGGGATTTGCCTGGCAGAGATAATAAATGTTTCACATGTGGCCCTAATCCTCTCCCGTACATAACAAGCAGGTGTGACAGGTAATCCAGATTATTAGTTACATGATGGTGTATGTGTATGTGTGTGTGTGTGTGCGTGCGTGCGTGTGTGTGTGTGTGTGTGGAAACATAGCCAGTGAGCAACTCAGCACCGTGCGGCTCATGAGTGCCTCTCCATCTCTTGCCACAATACTACAGTATGACACTCTATTTCAAGCCTAGATTACAGCTGTGAGCTAAGGATCCCTCTGGCTTTGCGTCTTTGCCTTGTCTTCACTGAATCTATTTCACAAGCTTCTGACTGAAGAGATTTGTTTTCCTTTCTAGGATCTGCCAAGAAAGTGACACGTCAGCTGCTGCTAAAGAAGCACGATGATGTGTTGCTTGTTCAATGAATCCACATCACAAACACACAGTACAGAAGGTGCAATAAGGCAAACTGAATAGGAGTGAATGATTTCTAGGAGGGCAAAAAGTGCACTAATCATAAATTGATATAAAACAGCATGAACAATTTTCTTTAAGCCTACTAAATGGGCAAATACTTAGATTAATAAAAAAAAAAAATCTCCTTTGAGCCTAGCCTGGTTGGATTATTTAAATCTATATCTAACATCCTATACTGGAGTATATTAGGAATATTGATACCATAGCAGAGAATACATAATGACATATGATAAGGTGACATTAAATTCAGAGCACCATATGTACCCAAAGGAATATTGTGCAATAATCCTACAATATTCATATTATGCAATTTAGTTTATTATTTATAGTTATTTAGTAGCCTATATTTGAGGGCTATATTGTAAGTAGCATCAAACTGATGTTATACGTGGATAGTGTTTTAATTGACCTCACTGCCAGACACATGGTAGTAGGCTACTCAAACGTTTCATGTCTCGGACCCTCCAAATAGACAAATAGACCTCACTCTCTAATTGATCAACTGATCTAGTCAGGGATCTGTAGAAAGATTTGATTTGATTTATTGGATTGTTCTACACTGGAAAGATAGTTGTGAGAGCCAGACCTGTGATTATAATAGTCATTCATTCATTTACGTTCTAATTGGTTTATATGGTTCGCAAGCATGGTTTATTTTGGTGGGAGATAGTGGAAATAAGCAAAGAGCCAATAGGGTAATGAAAGGTGAAATTGTATTGAATTAAGCGATGCTTGATATTATTTAATGCAAGCCGAATTGAAAAGTGGCTCGTAACTGATCCGTAAAAGAAGTAAGGTCATCATCTATTAAATGTAGCATGTTAACCGATAAGAAAGGAAACATTAAATTGGCAGAATTTTTAATTGAGTTTGGCGTCCTCATCCTCATACGAGAATCACACACGTACAGTATTTGCGGCTACATCACTGATACAGTAATTTGTGCCCTTAAATGATACTCTGCCCCAGCTACTTGGGCTATTGCGTCAAAAAATAATAGGCTAATAGCCTAATATGCTACTAAAATATACCCAATAGCCGGGATCATCTTTTAAAAAACAGATCAATTAGGCTATCCGAATCGCTCTTTATGCGTCGTACTGCCAATGCATCATGAGTGGGGAAATATAACGAACATCTTGCTAACGAATAAGTTTGAAAATGTGTGTTTGTTTACCTTGCTGAGATGCGGAGAGCGCCTTTCTCCCCGAGGCGGGCAGCAGGGATGCGGAGAGCCGCGGATGATGCGCAGAAGGCGGTGATGCTGCTCGCTGTGTCGGGGAAACCAACACCGTGTTTTAGATAGATAAGAGAACAGACCCCGGCCTCGCTCCACACAGTCGTGTTACTGTCCTGCCTTACCTCTCTATCTCTCTCTCTAAGTAACGTTATCCTGTCCAACCTTCTCCGCTAGGCTACGCAATTTTAGTCAAACCGCATTCAGAGACTCTCTCTATCTCCTTTCTTCCTCTCACCTCCTGCTCTCATCCTTTCACTAGTGTCAAGTCAGACAAAATTATGCAAAACGCCTTCCGGTCGTAGCTTTCAAAATTAGAGTAAGGCTAATTCAAGGCAGTGGTCCCATAGTCTCTCAAGCAAGACTGTCTCTTCTACATTCTGTAAAAGCACCATAAACAGTCTGTAATTCACGCCCACAGAACATGGACAAAGGAAGTTGGTTTGGGAAACAAGTCAACGCATCAGACCAGAGGAAGTTCAAAACGATGCAAGTGATCGGAAAAATACGAGCGGATAGTGATGTCCCAACTAGGACATCCCCTGATCATTGCTCATTATTTACCCTGAGTTTCCCTTTCCGTTTTGACTAAGTTTTCCCAGCTTGAACTACAGACGTTTAGGCAGAAGCATTTGAAAATTGCAACAGCCAACCCAATCAGGTGCACCCAATCAGCCTAACGAGTAACGACCCCAACAGGCTCCTGCAAGTCAGAGGCAGGAGAGTGGGAGGGCTGTCGACTCGTCACACTTTTAGATGTTTTATTAAAGAAAATGTATGAAACCCATAAGCTCAATGGCCACAAGATGCAAGTAGCCTATATCATGAAGAAAAAAACAGCAGTGTATGATAAGGCTATTGATGTTAAAAGTATATCATTGTCAAATTATTTGTGATACCTTGATGTAATTACAATCAATCAATCAATCAATCAATCAATCAGACCATGGTCCATGGTGAGACTATTACGAGTGAGACCTCCACAGTGTCAGACTAAGCTTTTATTTTGAAGGCCAACTTATCTCACTTCCAGTGCTGTTGTTGCTCTCTCTGGCGAGCTTGATGCAGCCTCTGCTCTCATAGATGAAGCACCTTCTGTTGTCATGCCTGCATGCCTGGCTAGCCCCTCCACCCTCTCACCCCTTCTCCCAAGGGGCTAATAAGAAGTGGGATAATAACTCCCACCCCCCACCCCATCCAAAAGCCCTTCAATTTAAGTCATAACATCACAGTTAGCTATTCAAATAAGAATGAGCAGTTATTTCAAAGTAGTGGGACAGAGAAAGTAAACTTTTCAGCTGTTTTTTTTTCTTCTTCTTCTTCTACTACTTTTTTGTAATCATCACAATTGAAAATCTCAAATCTCAGCCCCCCCCCCCCAATCCCCCAATTGTCTTGGTTTTGTCACAATTAGGCAGTCTCAGCTGACTCAGGCAGCAATGAGCTTAGATAAGAAGACACTGAAATGGACTTTCTCTCCCCATGGAGAGAATCAAATCACCAATTTTGCATATGATACAGAAACATAATGTAGTGTAATAATTACAGCTCCAAGTGAATAAGATAATGAAATGAATAACATGTCATGGATTCAGCCTTATACTTATATGCACGTCTTGATGATTTCATTCACATTATTACAATGTATCCAGGTCCGCTTCCATGCACCTGAGCGCGCACGCACGCACGCACACACACGCGCGCACACACACACACACCCACGCGCGCGCGCGCACACACACACACACACACACACACACACACACACACACACACTGAGGCAGCGTCATTAGTGCAGAGCAGGTATCATAATAAGCAGGTCATATCTATATGGTTAAGACAAAGCACAGAACAGACAGAAGCAGGTCAAGCGTAAGAAAACTGCTTTTAAAGCAAAGTCCTGGATAATTAGTAATTACTCAAGTCACGTGACAACGTCCCAAGAAAGACTGATGTGTGCATAATTAATCAGCAATAATTCAGCTTCTCATCTTGCTCCACAAATAATGAGCGTGCTGAAAGTGATCTGACTCGGGTTCAGTAATCAGAATGAAACAGTGAGAGAAAACAATGAAAGTGGAAAATTGAGAGAAATTGACTCAATATGCTGAGTGAAAGAGTATATGTTGAGCAGCAGGCAGAGCCGGCCGTATTCCAACTGCGTCTAGGCAGCAGGTTGGCAATTGGATCTGCTAATGTTCAGTGTGTGGCTGCATTACAATGAGACAGACAGAAGCAATGGAATAACGCAACGAAGCATGCTATTGCATTTCAACATGCCACAGCAAGAAAAAGTATATCAGCGTACTTATCTTTAACTGCAGTAGACAACTAATTATGTGATGTGCATTGATAACAGCCTTTTCTACACCCTCGTGTGCTTCATCATATCTGTAGGTCAGCTGACAGATGATTGTTTATTAAATGGTCCCATTCCACTCATTTTCCTGGGGGCCAGAAGGAGGGCACAAGACATACATACAATACATAACATAAACCATACAGTTAAAATGGTACAATCAGATCATAGGTGTATATCAGTACAAACAATATACATTATAGCATTCAAAATGTCTAAGGAGGAAAAGTTGCAGAAAGATCAGAAGTTTCAACATTTGTCCCACACAGAGGCTGCACACATGTGAACTCTACTAACAACACAATACAAGATGGCACCCCAAACATGAAAGTGCTCTCCTAATAAACTGTTACCTTTTCATCTAAATGTCAGTGCTTCAACATAGCCAGGTCAACTCAAACTGCATCAACAGAAAACACAAGCTCCGCCCACTCTGTTTGATTGACAGGCCATCTCTGGGAAGTGCAGTGCAGAAACACCAAAGATGGTGACAAAATATATCATGAGAATCTTGAGGATTACCGCTGTAACCATCTCTAATGTTACATGATTACCACTGTAACAATCTCTAATGTTACATGATTACCACTGTAACCATCTCTAATGTTACATGATTACCACTGTAACCATCTCTAATGTTACATGATTACCGCTGTAACAATCTCCAATGTTACATGATTACCGCTGTAACAATCTCTAATGTTACATGATTACCGCTGTAACCATCTGTAATGTTACATGATTACCGCTGTAACAATCTCTAATGTTACATGATTACTGCTGTAACAATCTCTAATGTTACATGATTACCGCTGTAACCATCTGTAATGTTACATGATTACCGCTGTAACAATCTCTAATGTTACATGATTACCGCTGTAACCATCTCTAATGTTACATGATTACCGCTGTAACAATCTCCAATGTTACATGATTACCGCTGTAACAATCTCTAATGTTACATGATTACCGCTGTAACCATCTGTAATGTTACATGATTACCGCTGTAACAATCTCTAATGTTACATGATTACCGCTGTAACAATCTCTAATGTTACATGATTACCGCTGTAACCATCTGTAATGTTACATGATTATCGCTGTAACAATCTCTAATGTTACATGATTACCGCTGTAACCATCTCTAATGTTACATGATTACCGCTGTAACAATCTCTAATGTTACATGATTACCACTGTAACCATCTGTAATGTTACATGATTACCACTGTAACAATCTCTAATGTTACATGATTACCACTGTAACCATCTCTAATGTTACATGATTACCACTGTAACCATCTCTAATGTTACATGATTACCACTGTAACAATCTCTAATGTTACATGATTACCACTGTAACCATCTCTAATGTTACATGATTACCGCTGTAACAATCTCCAATGTTACATGATTACCGCTGTAACCATCTGTAATGTTACATGATTACCACTGTAACAATCTCTAATGTTACATGATTACCACTGTAACCATCTCTAATGTTACATGATTACCACTGTAACAATCTCCAATGTTACATGATTACCACTGTAACCATCTCTAATGTTACATGATTACCGCTGTAACCATCTCTAATGTTACATGATTACCGCTGTAACCATCTCTAATGTTACATGATTACCGCTGTAACAATCTCTAATGTTACATGATTACCACTGTAACCATCTGTAATGTTACATGATTACCACTGTAACAATCTCTAATGTTACATGATTACCACTGTAACAATCTCTAATGTTACATGATTACCACTGTAACCATCTGTAATGTTACATGATTACCACTGTAACAATCTCTAATGTTACATGATTACCACTGTAACCATCTCTAATGTTACATGATTACCACTGTAACAATCTCTAATGTTACATGATTACCACTGTAACAATCTCTAATGTTACATGATTACCACTGTAACCATCTCTAATGTTACATGATTACCGCTGTAACAATCTCCAATGTTACATGATTACCGCTGTAACCATCTGTAATGTTACATGATTACCACTGTAACAATCTCTAATGTTACATGATTACCACTGTAACCATCTCTAATGTTACATGATTACCACTGTAACAATCTCCAATGTTACATGATTACCACTGTAACCATCTCTAATGTTACATGATTACCGCTGTAACCATCTCTAATGTTACATGATTACCGCTGTAACCATCTCTAATGTTACATGATTACCGCTGTAACAATCTCCAATGTTACATGATTACCGCTGTAACCATCTCTAATGTTACATGATTACCGCTGTAACCATCTCTAATGTTACATGATTACCGCTGTAACCATCTCTAATGTTACATGATTACCGCTGTAACAATCTCTAATGTTACATGATTACCGCTGTAACCATCTCTAATGTTACATGATTACCGCTGTAACAATCTCCAATGTTACATGATTACCGCTGTAACAATCTGTAATGTTACATGATTACCACTGTAACAATCTCTAATGTTACATGATTACCACTGTAACCATCTCTAATGTTACATGATTACCACTGTAACAATCTCCAATGTTACATGATTACCACTGTAACCATCTCTAATGTTACATGATTACCGCTGTAACCATCTCTAATGTTACATGATTACCGCTGTAACAATCTCCAATGTTACATGATTACCGCTGTAACAATCTCCAATGTTACATGATTACCACTGTAACAATCTCTAATGTTACATGATTACCACTGTAACCATCTCTAATGTTACATGATTACCACTGTAACCATCTCTAATGTTACATGATTACCACTGTAACCATCTCTAATGTTACATGATTACCACTATAACCATCTGTAATGTTACATGATTACCACTATAACCATCTGTAATGTTACATTATTACCACTATAACAATCTCTAATGTTACATGATTACCACTGTAACAATCTCTAATGTTACATGATTACCACTGTAACCATCTCTAATGTTACATGATTACCACTGTAACAATCTCCAATGTTACATGATTACCACTGTAACAATCTCTAATGTTACATGATTACCACTATAACAATCTCTAATGTTAGATGATTACCACTGTAACAATCTCCAATGTTACATGATTACCACTGTAACAATCTCTAATGTTACATGATTACCACTGTAACCATCTCTAATGTTACATGATTACCACTGTAACCATCTCTAATGTTACATGATTACCACTGTAACCATCTCTAATGTTACATGATTACCACTGTAACAATCTCTAATGTTACATGATTACCACTATAACAATCTCTAATGTTACATGATTACCACTGTAACAATCTCCAATGTTACATGATTACCACTGTAACAATCTCTAATGTTACATGATTACCACTGTAACCATCTCTAATGTTACATGATTACCACTGTAACCATCTCTAATGTTACATGATTACCACTGTAACAATCTCTAATGTTACATGATTACCACTGTAACCATCTCTAATGTTACATGATTACCACTGTAACAATCTCTAATGTTACATGATTACCACTGTAACCATCTCTAATGTTACATGATTACCACTGTAGCCATCTCTAATGTTACATGATTACCACTGTAACCATCTCTAATGTTACATGATTACCACTGTAACAATCTCTAATGTTACATGATTATCACTGTAACAATCTCTAATGTTACATGATTACCACTGTAACAATCTCTAATGTTACATGATTACCACTGTAACAATCTCTAATGTTACATGATTACCACTGTAACAATCTCTAATGTTACATGATTACCACTGTAACCATCTCTAATGTTACATGATTACCACTGTAACAATCTCTAATGTTACATGATTACCACTGTAACCATCTCTAATGTTACATGATTACCACTGTAACCATCTCTAATGTTACATGATTACCACTGTAACAATCTCTAATGTTACGTTACATGATTACCACTGTAACAATCTCCAATGTTACATGATTACCACTATAACAACCCTAACCCTTCTCAAAATTATGATTTCACATCACTTGCTTTGGGGCGGAAACAAATTGCACTGTGAGACTGGAAACCACATCAAATATTATGTCCTTACTGTATTTGGCCACTTTCACATATTTTCCATGAACCACTCTAATACCAAATGCACTTTGTCTGTGGCAGCTTTTCATCAAGCCACAGGCAATCGAGTTAAATGAGTTACAAGACAACATCAAACAGCACGAGTGTTTGAGTTAAATGAGTTACAAGACAACATCAAACAGCACGAGTGTTTGAGTTAAATGAGTTACAAGACAACATCAAACAGCACGAGTGTTTGAGTTAAATGAGTTACAAGACAACATCAAACAGCACAAGTGTTAAATGAGTTACAAGACAACATCAAACAGCACGAGTGTTAAATGAGTTACAAGACAACATCAAACAGCACGAGTGTTAAATGAGTTACAAGACAACATCAAACAGCACGAGTGTTTGCCATGAAAACGGATCAAATTAATTCTTTGGCCAAATTCCAGGAAGTTGTATTTTTGCTCGTCTCGCTCGCCCACTTCTCTCTTTACACGAGACGTGAGTGCTCCAGTCAGAGACGCTCCCCCTCGAGTCTCTTCGTTCCTCCATTTCCAGCTTCCTCCGCTCTCAACTTCACAACCCATTTTCTGATTGAGTTACATGTATGGATTTCCTGACATTGTTATAAATGTCACTAGTACTACAGTACTACTATAGGCTAGTACCACTACTTACAGTATGTGCAGTCTATATAGAGCTGTATGCATTTTTATTTGAACTGCATTGCATTTGTTTATGATTATAATTTTTTCTCTTTCTCTCCTCTGACAAATGTGATAGTTGTATGTTGTAATCTTGATACTATGTTGTAATTTGTACTATGCTATAATTTTGATACTCCTCATCTTTCTTCTGACTAAACTTATAGCTATAAACTATGCTAAACATCAGTTACTTTAACTTGTTTGAAATGAGTGAAAGGTTACTATGTAAACTTGCATCGACCCTATCAAATAATAAACGATCAATAAATCAAATAAATATAAATATAACCAAATGTAAGTAACTAGCCTTTCACACATAAAGCCTCGCCTTAAGTTGTAGCAGTTCCCCCAGACAGACCCCCCCCCCCCCAGCTCCTGCTCCCCCATCACCCCTGTCTTGGTTCAAAGTGCAGACTGCCCCCCACCCAACCTCCACCTCCACCACCATCTCAACCTCCTCCTCCACCCGAACATGTCTGTCTGCCCTCTGCGCTCCCTGCTGTCCTATTCATTTTCATTTGGGCGCCGCATGCACAGCACATGTCAGGCAGCACCACACACAAATCATCCACCAACTGTCACACGTCATCCTGTGTACGTGTGTGTGTGTGTGTGTGTGTGTGCGCGCGCGTGTGTGTGTGTGTGTGTGTGTGTGTGTGTGTGTGTGTGTGTGTGTGTGTGTGTGTCTGTGTGGAGGGAGGGGTGCAACGTAATACAGTAGCCTGTATTTATCAAATGAGGTTTCCAAAAGAGTGATGGGAAACAAGGACAAATGAATTGAAGACATCACCTAATGGAATCACACAGTGACAAATGTATCAAGTGGCCAATGATGAAATGACGTTTTCAGAGATGACTGTTTCTTTGTGTGACTGTTTCTTTGTGTGAGAAGATACAGGAATGTAACGCGCCTTGTGTGTCTTCTTCTGCAGTTGTAAACTTGCCCACTGACTACAGCTGAAAAAAATCACGTGACAAGTAAAACCTAAATGCTCTCTCAACACAAAGACTGAAGAGCTAATAACCCTGTCCCATTGTATTCCATTTTTCCCATATTGTTTTTGCCCATTAATAGCAACAGTGTGTGCATTTCAGATTCAAGTGTGTATTTCATGTATAGCCTATCAACAGGGCTATTCAACTAAATTGTTCAGGGGGCCACATTGTCAGAAACCTAAGGGACCGGGGGCCGGACCGTTCCCAGAGCCATTATATGTACACTTGACACAATGCGCCACCACATTTTAGCAGCCGCACTGGAACTATTATTAAGTAGGGGGTGCTGTAAGCAATGGAATCTCGACGCGTCGAAGAAAATTTTATGTTTTTTGGACTTTTATCGATATTTAGAAGAATATTTAATTTTAAATTTAACATTAGGATTATACTGTTGTGATGTCATTATTCAGTATCTTCTCCTTTTCTATTATTAGTATTAGTATTAAATACTGAGTATCTCATGAAAAACTATTAATATTGCATATTTTGTGTTTAGCTCCATCTCACAGCATTGTAACATTGTAGTGCAGCAAGAAAGGAAAGCTACTGTAAACATTTGAACCATATTTCTTGTTTAGAACCTATAGCTAGCAACATCACACATCTCCTGAAACACCATTTATAATGCATCTTTCTTGATTAGCTACATCACATCGCCATCTCCTGAAAAACATTAATATTGCACCTTTCTTGTGGCTACATCACAGCGTCTACTGAAAAACATTTAGAGTGGATCTGACTTGTTTAGTTCACTTTAGATTCCCATCACATCTGAAAAACAACCAGTCGAGTGTAATAAGTAAATGAGGTTTAATTGTAAAAAAAAAAAAAAAAAAAAAAAAAATTGGGGGGGAACTCAGTTGAATAGCCCTGGCCTACAAGATGCATACATAACGTGCAATAAAATGCAATGCAATATGCAATGCAACGCAATAAAAATAAATGTATTGCAATGCAATAAAGTTGCAGTCACACGACAATGTGAAGGTGCAAAAACTGCAGTAACAACATCATCAAAGAGAACAGATCAAATACACTAAAATAATATATAATGTGCAGAATGAATGTGATTAGTGTGCTTCCTTAAGCAGCCTGATATTTGGGGGGTAGAAACAATCTTTTTGTGGACCAGCAGCAGCCTGACATCACCAGACCAATTTGCAATTATGCGAACGAGTCTGGAAACTCACTTCAAATTGGATTCCCAGGGGGCGTTATCAACGGGCGCAGACCAAAACATCTCTGAATGCAATTAGATAGACCTAGCCTACAACCAATCATTATAGACCTAGCCTACAACCAATCAGACATAGCCTACAACCAATCAGGGCAACAAAACACCTTTTTTTTGTTTAAGAAAATGCCTCAATGGCACTCCTCTGTCAGTCATCGCATCAAACCCGCCCCATCTTACAGATGAATGAGCAATACTATGTATGTATGCATCTCTGTATCGCTGGGTCTCATTTTCCTCCAACGCCTGACAGCATTTATATTAGGCACGGGTACCGGCAGGGGTCCCGAGCAGACGGTGACAGGGCAAAATGGCTAATTATTGCCCTATGAGTGAACACAGGTTCAGCACCATGGAAAGCTCCATTCGTTAGCTACTGATGGAGCACAGCTGAGGAGAGATAGGAGAAGCTGCATACAGTCCCACGGTCTGTGAGCGAGCCCTGACTAAAATGGCCAGTGATTGGGTGCTCCAACAGGTATGAGAAATACAGTGGTATTAGATTGTGATTGGTCGGACCGCTGTCAGGTCAGGTGGGAAGCTGTCTGAACGGCTTGGTGATATGTTTGGTGGGGAGTGCTGAACTAAATCAGTGAACACAACTCCTCTGTGCTTCTACATATCTATAAGAACATGCATCACACATACTGTAAGAAAATATCACATACTGTATTGAACTTCTTTGTCCTCTCACCCTTTTACATGCATACTTTACTGTATGTAATATAACATGTACAGTACATTTACTTACTCTACACAAGTTAAAACAGTACTTCTACTTTTTTGATACTTATTCCACATTTTTGGGTTCTGCCATGAAAAGTGCCATCATTACCCCTCCATTCATTTCCCCGTGCAGCTGTTACAGTAAGTGATTCTTATATTGAAGGGTGAGGCTCATCATCACCATCGTTAGCACCGTTGATGAGTTCCATTAACCATCATTCATGTTTTATATCAAAGTCAGAGTAGTGACTGACACACAGATCATTCATGTTTTACAGTATATCAAATCTAGAGTAGTGACTGACAGACAGATCATTCATGTTTTACAGTATATCAAATCTAGAGTAGTGACTGACAGACAGATCATTCATGTTTTACAGTGTATCAAAGCCAGAGTAGTGACTGACACACAGATCATTCATGTTTTACAGTATATCAAATCTAGAGTAGTGACTGACAGACAGATCATTCATGTTTTATATCAAAGCCAGAGTAGTGACTGACAGACAGCTCCGCCTCTTCTACTCCATGCCTGAATCTCCTCTCCCCTAAGGCTATGTCCATCTGTTGCTCAGACCAGCAGGATCAATACTGGTGATTTTTAATGATGGCTAAAAGCCTGCAGAGAAACCTGAGAGCCCAGGGCCGTGCGGTCACCCTGGTGGACTATCAGTCCTAGCACTGGTCCACTATACTGTAGAGGAGGTCATCCCAAAGACGGTCCATGCTGTTGGTGGACCATCTTCTAACATCAGTGTTTGGTGTGTTACAGTACATTAATGCTATTACCTTTCCCGGTAACGAGTAGGATAACAAATTACTATTTCAGTTTCAGTACTAATCAAAAAGTTAGATTTTACTCTTCCTCTTTCTATTTTTTCACACCCTCTGAATGTCTGATTGAAGTTGAATAAAACCAAACTATATCTCCTGAATTACAATTACTTTTTATCCACTGTTCCATTGCTTTTTTTCCTATAAGAAAGATGGAATTTCTGACATTTCTGGAATGTAGCACATTTCAATGATAGTGCAAGTTAAGTTAAGTTAAGTTAAGTTATCCTTTATTTAGTGCATCGAAAGGACTTGGACTTCTTGGGAACTTCCCCTTTCTTGCTTAATAAAAAAAATCTCTTTTTTGTGAGTTTTTTCCCCTCGTACGTGAACATCTTAGCAACAGTTCACTTCACCGTTCACATAAGTTCAACCACTTTTACAGCCTAAAATGACGGACATAGGGATGCAATGAGCCTTTCTTGCTTGTTAAAGCAACATTTTTAGGAGACAGCTCACAGAGGCGGAGAGAATTTTAATGAGAATGTTTGAGGGAGAATAAGATGAAGAGCTGTCAGATGAGGAAGATGTTTGAAGAAGATGAAGTGCTGAGAGGATGAAGGCATCACCCAGGAGACAAAGCAAGCGGAAGCTGTCGGGCATTATGCGCAAAGAGGGACATGTGCGCCTTCGTTTTGGCATTCCACTACCGTAATGTCTGGAGCATTGTGCCCATTGCCCACTCCAGTACACATCATATTACCGTAATGTCTGGAGCATTGTGCCCATTGCCCACTCCAGTACACATCATATTACCGTAATGTCTCAAGCATTGTGCCCCAATATTTAGAAAATGTGGAAAAAAGAAAAGAGAAATCAATGAATGATTGTCCTCTCAATTGACTTGGACAAGAACAAATGAAAGTTGACCGACTTTCTCTGGGTGGAAGTATTCCCACTAGTTTGGTGAGAAATTGGAGAAAAGTTGTGTTTCTGTGGCTTGTCAATATTCCCAACTGCCTCCAGTACACAAACTTTCTGCCTGAACATCAGTGCTCCCCAACTTACTTGTAACAGTTGGAAAACGCCTTGCTTGAACAAATCCTCTCCCCTCCCAACTGTTTCAACTCACTGCTGTCTCAGCATGTTGCAGACAAATATAGGAATAGGCATATGGTCGCTGCATATTGATGAGCACATTTTCTCCACATCCCCAGAGAAGCCTTCCACATTTCATCATCATACCCAACCAACTGCCAGGCCTCACGAGCTCCTCACACTATTGTTTGTGCTCACAGTTGTTACAATGTGTTTATGATGCTTTTTCTGCAGGTGGAACAGCAACAGTCTGTTTGGGAAGTGAACTGCGCGTCTGTGCGTCACACTGCGACACTTCAGTTTCTCTCCTTCCTTATGCACTTAGCACTTCCAAAGAGCATTGCCATTTTTATTTCAACTGATTTAGAAATGCCAAACTGATTTATGCCAAAAGTGGAACTGAAAGACCCTAATCTATAGCAGCAAAAAAACAACACATATTCAACATAACAGTCTTCTTCTTCTTCTTCTTCTTCTTCTTCTTCTTCTTCTTCTTCTTCTTCATATAATGTTGTAGATCAGTTTGATGCTAGGTGATGATGATGTATAGTGTACATTTATGGAGGACTGACAGTGAAAATAAAAAATAAAATAAAATAATAATAAAAAAATTAACCATAATAATACGAATAATAATAATAATATTAATAATAATAATAGTGAAGAAGGTGCCCAAAAAGTGACAAAAATAAAAAGTGAATAAAACCAGCAAAGCAAACGTTTCAGTCAGGGACTATCATCAGTGCTGAAAGTACAATGCTAGACAGGAGTGATAAAGACAAGACGGAACCAAAAGCAGCTGCATTCAATCAGGTGCCTAATATAATGCAGCTGCTTTTCAATCA